>NC_073694.1:147131083-147431083 GCF_029784165.1 Wyeomyia smithii | reverse complement strand
AATTTTAATTGACAAACACAAATACTAATGTCGGAACTCTAATATCAAGATGAAATGAATTTAGTTTTCCTCTATACAACCACCGCAGGATGCAACTAATATTGTCATTTTGGACTAAATTCATTTAGCTAGTAAAATATAATCATCAGTACAGCTCGTTTATCTAACTATTCAAAGATATGTACGGAGCATTTTTGTTTTCTATTGTCTTTCAAATACCATATTCAGTTATTTAAATAAATCTGAAAAAAAGCAGAATGTAGAGTTCAAAAATAAACAACGCATTCTGTTGTCCCCGGCGGCGCAGCGTATTCTGCGGTACCCGAAAAATCAAATTGAATTCTGATATTTGCTGCTATACGAAACAAGAAGAAGAAGAAGACAATTCAAACGGCAACTCGATTGTGTTCCACGCCCCACCGTGCGTCAACAGCGGCAATGTAGTTTTCACTTGGCTTGGCTGCACACAAATGAATATCGAGTTTTTCTGCACTGATAGACGACGAATGACCAGCGCTCTATTCATACAATGCTCGGTGCAGTACTGTTGCCTGTGCCAACATGTTTTCCTTCAAGACATCAGTTTTATTAACATTAACATATTTATTAACAGCAGAACGTCATACTGTCTTATAGTGGAGGTGGTTACGAAGTTTCCGAGAAAACTTCACCTTCAAAACATCAAAATAGTCTAGGCTCATGGAAACTAACATTAGTTGACCTATTGGGACGGGGAGATTCTGTCAAATTTATTTTTGCCACTGCTATACAGGATATCACAGCATGCAGTTGGTGTCTATTCATGAAGTCTGTGCTAGGCGTGCTCGCATATGATTGGTACATTGTTGGTGAAAATTTGACCTTGAAACTTTTATTCAATTTTCACTGTTTAACAATGAAGTGATATTGAAAATTGAAGAATCACAAAATTGTCCATCATTTTATCAATCCAACGACATATTGATTATTGTGATCCATCATGTGGTTACATCAGTATAACCGTTTGAAATCTTTCATTCCGGCGTTACATCTTGGTTTTAGTTTTCGCGGAATGTATCTCGATATAGTGCGGTTAGACGTAGTCCTACGTCAATACAAGTCTTTAACACGGACTATGTTTAACCCTTTCTACATGGTAAAAGTACTCGATCAAGCCACAGTTTGAATCAATCTACTTTGTAAAACAGGTTGAAACAATACAAAACAAAAGCAGCTGAAACCGACAACGCATGATACTGATATCATTCTATTTAAATTAATTACGGTATCAAACTATTATATACAAGGTTTTGCAATAGGCTGCTGTAAAAAAATTGTAAATTTATTTTCAACACACTCTTTAACGTTAACCTCATTTTTTTAAAACAAGTTACAAAAATCAAATTAAGTTTTTGAAATTATCTGGCAATTTGATTTTTTATTGATTTTAGTAGGGATAGTTACGTAATTACGATGTTGGCTCGAAATTGAAAATTTTGAGGGGGGTCAGGTTGTTCAGCGTTACGTAATTTGACGGGGGGGAGTCATATCGAACGTTACTTATCGTTACATAGGGGGGAGGGGGTCTGAAATCTAAATTTTTAGCGTTACGTAATTTGTGTACGACGCCTAATATTATGTAAGTACAAAAAAAGTTGAAATACGATGATTTTTAAAGCGACGGAAGATAAAAACTTAAAGATATCAATTAATTGTTACTGATTTTTGTTTAATAATTTGCATATCCTTTATGCTATTGCTGCGCATCGCCGTGAGCCAAGCTTAAATTGTTCCTTATTTCGGATCCTGATGGGAAATAGTCGTTTTCAGAGCAACGTTTGATTGGAGTTGTTTTCCCCTGACGACCGGAACGGGCAGCCGTTTCAACCGTTTCTTTCTCTTTATATCGCTTCAGCATGCGGGATACCACTGACTTGTGAATATGAAACAGTTCACTTACTTCTTTGTGGGTACGTCCTTGTTGAATGAATTCAACTATATTTGGTTTCGAGTCGTTACTGTACACATTACGTGACATTTCTATAGATCACTTTGCTCAATACTTCAGGAAATAATAAAAACAAAATTTAACTATATTTGATCAATTCATCAAGTTTGAATATTAAGAACTATAAAACAGTAGTAATTGCTACACATTACACTTTTTATCCACTTTCAATGTGTAGTGAAAATATTCTATCAAGACGCTCGAACAGAAGTGAATAAAAGTAGTAATTGTTCACGTAATAATCTATATCGACCACTTTGTTTATAAAATTTGCCAGTTGCTTATGTCGAATTCGGTTTTACGGCAGGACTATACCGTCCCGGACTACACTTTGCAGCTGAAAAAAAAACACAATTTCCGAGCAGTTGCAATGGTGTGCGTAATATCAGAGGTAACTGTCACTTTGTTTTGGTCATTATCGCCATTGTCTTTTTGTCGCGTTTGTGCTACTGTACGAAAAATTTGCAAATTTACTGAAAAATTACGGAACTTAATATCAATTTGCAAGAATATGCATTGGTAGTGAACGATGATGGTACGGTGTACGGGTACGGTAATTTTGACACATTTTTTTATTTTAACACATACGTGTGAATGTGTTGGTGTCTTCAAAACTGCACGCTGTTTCTTTCGCGGACTGTCCGGGACAGAAAAAGGGTAGTTCGGAATAGTCCGGAAAATGAAAAAAAAAAAAACAGTTATAGGACAAAGTGTAGTCCGCGGTGTAGCTACACCGCAAAAACGAAAACGACATAAATTTATGTCGCACGAGTTTAAGCACTTTATTAATATTTTTGAACAGTGCTGCAAAGAAACTTTTCACAACGTGTGTAATTACTTGTTGTTAGAGTAACATATGGATAGAATAAATACTTGCAAAAGTGATTCTACTTCAAGCAATAATAAAAGTTATCTGTTGTACCACCCAGATGCCTGACTTATGTCCGATACTGTAAGATATGACGTAACATTTGAGTGGTGAGTTGTGCTGAATAAGTAAGGAAATATAAGAAATGATTCTACAGGGTGTCTCCGTGAAAGTTAAACATACATTTGAGTGCTTCTTTTTGCATCGGAAGGCATACCCTGTTAAATGGATTCCAGTAGAGAAAAAATCAAGATTTTGTATCTCGCTGGAATGAGCAACATTCAGATCAGAAGGAAGCTGTTTGTTTTCAAGCAGCCACAGGGTAAAAACAATGTGTGTGGCTGCAGTGGTTAGAAAACGTATCCAGTGAAATCCAGCCCGGTCGGCAAGAAAATTAGCTCTTGAAATAAACTTGAGCAAAAAATTATACATAAAATAATCAAAAATGGACTTCGGATACGGAGTTATCAAGAAACTAAAATTTCACGAATTTTCTCGCAAATTTTTTTTTTCGGATGACAAATTGTTCACGTTGAAGCACGTTGATCGTGTGTATGGAGCATATCTTTGTGATATTACAGCCCTTAAAAGAGAAGTAGAACGATTCCAAAATGCTTAAGATGTGATATTTTAGGGATCAATATCCAGGCAGAGGAAAGCTGCTACTGTTCTTTATCGAAAGGGGTGTGAAAATAAATAAAGTGCGTGCGGCTTGGTATAACTTTGAGAAGCGTATGCGGCTGTAATCAATTGCAAAGGCGAAAGATTTGAATTGAACTGATTCAACTGTAACCTTACAACTCTACCATGATAATAAAAAAGAATCAGAGAAAATATTTACTTGTTTTTATTTTATGATTCATGCCAAATGTATCACTTTCACGGTCACACCTTGTAAATTGTAACTAATATAACTCTAATCGGCGATACGTATGCACACACATACAGACATATCGAGGGTGTTAGAGAGCTCACTTGAAATCCTTTATGGGTGATAGAGAACCCTATTTGATGAGAAAAAAATCTTTCTACGCATAAGGCCAAACTTTAATTACTGCAGAGTTATTCACTTTTTTCAGTGTTCGGTTATGTTTGCCTTTAACGAGGTCTAGCACAAGAAGTATGATTACTAACTAGCTCAATTCCGTTGGTTTCGTTGAAAACCTGCGAATATTTCATAATCAATCCAGTTTTTCACGAGCGGTAATAGCGGACAGTGCACGCAACCCATTTTGATGTTTTCTGTAGGTCAGAGAATTTTCAATCACAGTAAGAGAGTAGAAAATATAACAACGTCGTAATGTAGCATAGCAACTTCAACAAACAACGGGCGTTTTGTTGTCGTGTTTTTGTCGTGCGCATGCGCGGATCAAAATAAACAAAACTGTTTATCAAATATTTTTATGTTTTTCACTTCGTTACTGCGATTGAAAAATACCCAGCCTACAGAAAACGTTAAAATGGACTGCGTGCTCTGTCCGCCATCGTCGCTCATAAAAAGCTGGATAGTGTCCTAAAAACGTCGAATTAGAGATAAGAAAAAGCAGTTAGAAAGCAAAAAATGTGAAATCAAATGTTTTTTGAGAACTAAGCTGCAATTTTCTCTCTGAAATGTATGATAAACAGAGTTTTGTTGTTAACTAAATTAAACATTGAAGTCTACTCTACAAGTTGCTCTTTAACATCAAGTATCTAACTCTTAGTTCAGCAGCTGTTTCAAGGATAAAGGATTTTAAGTGAGCTCCCTAACACCCTGCATAGTCACACATGTAAGAACATTCATACACATCCATGAACATGAGAACACAAACAAATATACAAACACATACACACTCACATACAAGCATATACAAGAGTGTAGTAAACTAAAGTATTGAATCTCGGTTCTTTGATATCATTTTTCCGAGATCTCGGTAAACATTGTGGGTCTTTCATCGAGATTCCGAAAAACATCTTCACAATAACGTATGCCTTCACCACAATAGATCTAAGCACTGGTCGCAGTGGTATAATGTCCCCAACAAGGAAAAAAACGTATGCATTTTAAATTATGTTGTTCAACAAATGAAGCAGTGATTATTATGATGGTGAAGGATATAATATCCAGATTATATAACTAGTGAGTTTACACCAGCTTTAGTGAAGCATTAGACCAAATCGACATACCATTGTTACTTTTCAAACTGCAAAAAATTCGGTTGGCGTCTCAACTTCTGTGTTGGTTTCAATCATACCTAACAAATTGCAAACAAATAGTACACTTTCAAAACAAACTCTCTAATCTCATTTTAATCCACTCTAGGGTACCCCAGGGCCCGCATTTGGGTCCACTTGTTTTCATTTTGTATGTAAATGATATTTCCCACATACTTAAAAAAATATTAACATATTAATTTACGCAGAAGACACGAAACTCTTCATGCAAATCAACAACTCTTGCGACGCTAGAGAATATCAGAAGGAAGTCAATTTATTCTATGCTTGGTGCAAAAAAGGTCATATCACACTCTATATAACCTGATATACCATATAATCGAGTTGTCATCACATATCACCTCGGCTCCATGATATCGCGGATATCATGTTCAAAAAGCAATAAAAACCAGATTTTTAGCAGTTGCCATCACGGTCAAATGACATTTGATGCAACCCTTCAAATATCGTAATTCGCGTTGCATGCGAAAAAGGAGGAAGTAAATATTTTCGATTTTGTCATCCCGCACAATTTGACAATAGGGTGTTCTAGGGGTATTTATATTATTATTTCTTTTGATAAGAAATGTCAAAAGAAATGCATATTCTACTGACTTTTCTTAATTTAAATAGCAAAACTATTGAAAAAATCGATTTCGAGTTTTAACAACTGTAAGTGGTTTTAAGACATACCCTACCGTCAAGAAACCATGGCACAGGAAGCCAGGTCATTTTTCAAATATCTTCACACTCCACAAATAATGTCTTTATACATAGGAAATCTGTAAACACGGTCCCCGTTGAAACTTTACAAAACTTCCAGTGACACATTTAATCGAGTGAGGTTAATCAACCGACTATAAGGCTTCCACTTATTCACACGCGCTCAAATGTTTTCAATATTAAGACATGTCTTCACATCTGGCATCCCTGTCATGACACGTAAACCAGGGTTATATTTTCCACAAGCCAGCAGCAGAAATGTCACTTAGCTTACTATCAGGGTTATATTCCCCAAAAAGCCAGCAACAGCAATGTCACTCTGTGCACTACTTGCCAGTTAGTGAAAATTTAAAACAAATATAATTTTTCAATTTTGAAATCAAAGAAAACTCGTAGAGATCTAAGACAGATTACGTAATGCCTACTGAAAGGTCGGTTATCGATTAGTATAAGAAAAAGCAGGTATTTTTTCAAATTAAGACCCCCTATTGCGTATGAGAGTTTGCGTTGGTGCGAGCCTACTGGTTGACATCTCTATCCTAATAGCATTGCTCTTGTTTTTGCTTAGACTTGTTTTCCTTTTCTTTCCTTTTCAATTACCAAAGCAAATGTCAAACCATATCACCTCTCTGTAGTGTGAACACCCGAAGTGATATCCGATATCATCTGGCGATATCAGGTGCTATGCAGCGTAGTCTGAAGTCTGAACAAGGCATTAGAAGTGTGCCGGGTATCTTGACGATCACTTTCCCGAAAAAAACATGTTTTGAGCGCTTACAATTGCATAATTTTTAATCGGATGAGTTAAACTTCGTGTTTCAAAATCGTTTAAAATCTGTGGTATGTGGATGGCCCCTTACCAAAACAACTTTCAAGTCAAACAGCGCAAAATGTCGGAAGTAATATTGAGTTGATTCTCCTTGCCGACTCTGACAACTATACACTCTTTGGACTCTGACAACTATACACATGAAATATTTTTAACAGTTGACAATGTATCGATAATTTAAAAGCATACAGAAAAGTGTGTACTGCTAACTAGTTTACATATTTGCACTTGGCCGTGGGGATGAAAAGAGAGAGTTGACACAAAGAACATTCCATTGTTTTTCAGTGCGTCTTGAATTGTCCTACAGATCAGACGCGTTTCCGGTTGCTTGTGGACTGGTCTTTGACTGCCTATAGCTTCAAAGTTTGTTTTTGTCAGTGCGTCTTTTAAAGACTACCTAAAGTTATCTCACAGCAGCCTAAAATTTGTTTTTAACTTTTTTCGTATACCCTGAAATGACAGGGCGAAGAAAGAAACCGCGCATCACTACGAGGAGCAAGAAGCCGGTGGAATGGGAGTTATTACTAATGAACCTATACAAAATGTCAATTCTTTTAAAAAGGAGGAAGTTCCACCAAATGTGGTAACTATTTGTTTCTGACGTTAAAGTTACCTATTAAATTGGCCGCAGAGGCGAATGCCGCTTATTAGCCGACTCAATAAAGGGTCGTGATCGTCTTGTTCAGTATTTAACTGACAAGATGTAAAAATTTTTTACCTGGAATTTCCTTTGTTAATTATTTCATTAATTTTAACCGCAGTGAGATTAACAACTTACAATTTTTGAAAAAGCACATGCTTTATATAATATGCGAGTAAAATGGGAAATTTATAGGAAGTTTGGCGGAGGTGAAAAGCATATCACCCAATGCTGTACTTGCTAACGATATGGCCATGGATCTAGATTCTGTAACATGGACCAAAAAAGTCTTTATTGTATAAACTCTCACAAAAAGGACACATGGTCGGTGTTAAGTCAGACCGGACCATGTCGCAAAATTGGAAAAAAAAACGAGTTAATGATAGCATTGAATCAAGATTAACTCAAGCTACATCACACAACAACCAGAGTCGATTAATCCCTCAAATAGCAAAACTTATGGCATATTTTTTTTTCTGAATGATCAAAGAAAAGCAATCATAGTGTGCAGTCAGAACGAACCAAGTGTTAGGTTATTGGCAACTACAACCTAGTCACATGTTGGTAAAAATCAGCAAATAGACGAATATTCAAGCGATTTTTTGGATTTCTCTTCATTAGAGGATACTTTCTTCCATCATTCATCGGGAACATGTATGTTTTACACACAGAAATGTACTTGAATGTATTTTTTGACTAATTTTGCTATCGCTACGCTGACCATATATAACGCTTTATAGTATTCAGGCAGAGTGGACCATGTGCCAAGCAGAAAAAAGTTGTAATTACGGGAATTATTTGCATTGGTTTGAAGTCAGCATAAGTTGATTTCAAAGCTGCCAGGCACCTTATAAAAAAGTTCCAGAACCCTTTAGCCAAACGAGTATATTCTACCAGTAAAAAAAAAGTGTAAATGTTCCACTATGATTGAACATATAATTAGAAAATGTTAGTATTTAGTGTGAGTAACACAAAAATTTTTATTTTTGAAAACAAGTTCCGATTATAATAGTGATTTTGACCTCACGAATAACGATTCTACCAAGGAATCATATCCTAAAAAGGTTGATAAAAATAATAATAAAGTGAGAGAGGATGGTTGCAAAAACATTCATTGAGTTTGTTCAATTACATTTTATATAACTTGTATAATTTTTGGTAATTTTTTTTAACTGTTCGATTGATTGGCTATAAATATTTTTTCAATTGATCAGTCACAATGAACCAACTGATTTTATATCATTCTTTTGTTCAGTCAGAGTGGACCAACTTCACCTAGTTAGTTATGTTATCGGTCATTGTCGAGTTCATAACGCTGTTTTTCTTAATTGTCACTTTATATGATACAATCAAAGAGTAACTCTAGCTCATAATACCAAAATTACGCGGAAATATGGAAATCTTCAAAATTCAAAGAGTAGTAAACTTCAAACTCGTTTTTCTCTAAATAATCAAAATGTCACTTGGTCCGGTCTGACTTAACACCGACCACATGTCCTGTGAAAGAGAGTAAAAATTTTCGCTGTGCCACTTGTAACGGCAACCATTTGTCAAATTTTTACGAATGCCCTGTCCGTTTAGCCATTGTTAAGGCAAGACAGGGTAAACAAAATTCAATTTCCCAATCAAAACATACTTCTCCAAGCCCCGCTGTATCGCCCAATTTGTTTAATCTTTTTTTTTTTTTGACGTAGAACTTCTTCTCTCAGGAAGTTCGGCTACTTAGGAATGTAAAATGGAAATCTAAAACCGGAAAAAGTGAAAAATATGTCCAATTTCATATGCTAATAAATCGGTTAGTTAGTTGTGGGTTAGTTAAAAAAATAATGACAGTTGTAACGTTTTTTCGCAAATCTTGGTTCACTAAACTGAAATTTCGGCACAAAATATCCGAAATCCGAGATTTCAGTTAGGTTGAACCGAGATTTACTAAAAAATGTGACAGCTGTCATTTTTTTCTTAACCGAGCACTCAATGGTGCCGTTCTCGGCAATAAATTACCGAAACGCGGCAAAAAATTTTAAGTGTGTAAATTAAACCATTTTACGAGTTTTGGGTTACCTGGATAGGTTTGTTTTTTTGAGTAACCCAATTCCCACAAGAACCCAGACCAATAAACACCAAAACAACGAGCTAGAACCAAGTTAGATATGAATCTAAACATGTTGCGGAGAACCCAATCAAGTACCTAGCTACAATAGCTTTTTCCGGACTAGGTTTTATTGTAACACACCGGACTAGGTTTTATTGTAACACATCTAATGAGATTTGTTAAATTTCTTCAGAAACATCCAAAATATTATGTCCCTTAAGCTGGAAGTACAAAGTCAGCAGAACAAATAGTTAATAGTATGAAAATTTAGTGCTCATTCGATGCTCATTTAATGCCATATCGCCGAATTTAATGCTCCATCATTTCTTTGAAAATTGCTCTTGTTTGCTAGCTTAAAAAATAGCTAGCAGACAATATACGAAACTAGCATTTTTAGTCTTAAAACAGTTCTATAACGGTCAAAAACATTTAATGCTCATTAAATGCTCTTGAAAAAACCTGATTTTCATGATAATTTTATTGATTTTGTATAAATTTTTCAATAATATGATAATAATATGATAATACATGAATAGCTTCAATTTTTTCAAACATTCCCTCTGAAAACAATCAGAATCCTTTTGATACGATTAGACACCAATTAAATGCTTCCATATGGGAGCAGTTTCAATAACTGAGGTGCATTTTTTATTAAATATATTTTTTTTCAAACATATTGCTCTGCTAGCTTAAGAAAAAAATTAGCAGAACATTGGCCAGAAACAACAGTTGTAGAATGGTCACAATAATTTAATGCTCATTAAATGCTCTTGAAAAACCCAGATTTTCATGATAATTTTATTGTTTTTTTCTAAATTTTTCAAAAAAATGTTAATACATGAATAGTTTTAATTTTTTCAAACATTTTCCTCTGAAAACAATCAGAATCTTTCTGATACGATTAGACACCAATTAAATGCTTCCATATGCGAGCAGTTCTAATAACTTAGGTGCATTTTTCATTAAATATATTTTTTTTCGAAAATATTGTTCTGCTAGCTTAAGAAAAAAGTTAGCAGAACAATGGCCAGAAAAAGCATTTTCAAGCAAAAAACTGTTGTAGAATTGTCATAATAATTTAATGCTCATTAAATGCTCTTGAACAAACCGATTTTCATGATAATTTTATTGATTTTTTCTATTTTTTTTTTTTTCAAAAATATGATAATGCATGAATAGCTTTAATTTTTTCAAACATTTTCCTCTGAAAACAATCAGAATCCTTTTGATACAATTAGTATAAGCAGTTGATGTAAAAAGTGACCAAAAAGTACACAACAAATTTAAAAAAGGGACTAACAGTTGCTAGAAATTGGCCAGAGAAGTTATTGTTATTAAAAAGGGTACGAAATAAGGGATTGGGCGATCTACAGGGAAAGATCAATCTTCAGGATCGATTCAGCTGAGCGGTCCCAGGATAGATCCACCTGAAAAATCGAAGCTGCAGGATCTATTTCTGTTGAATCGATCTTTCAAAGCTCTTTTTTGCGGCGCTGTGAAATTAACTGAACCAAGCGCCATATTTTTGACGTAGAATACGTCTTATGGTAATACATACAGGGGTCCAACTTCAATACAGGGACCCAAAAACGGAAATCGAGAGCGTCACGAAAATTGTCCAATTTTAAACGTTTTAAACTCAGTCAGTTTCCAACCGATTTCCGTCATTTTTGCAGCAATCGAAAATTGTACTATTGAAAATTGTTGAACCTTGTCGAAACGTAAATGTCGACCTTTGATTGGTCCCTTGCAGCCTTTTCCTAGGATGACAGAATGGAGTACCTAGTTAGTCGGGAATGCACTCGTTGGGCTATATAAGAGACTGATTTTCTTCAAGCAAGCTCAGTTTACTAGCAGCGGGCAGGAGCGGCGGACAGTAGCAGCGATGGCAGTGGGCAAAGTCGGCGTGGAGCAGCAGCGGGCAACAGCGGCGGCGGTAGTGTTTAGCTGCAGTTCCTACCTTTTTCAGTTCGGCTCCCCTTCTATCTGAGTTGGACCCCACCAGCGGTAATCCAATTCAGATATTGTTGGGACTTGGGAATATAGCCAGAAACTGAATGAGACTCGCACCGCCAGGTGGTTTGAGAAGCCACCATCATCCAGCGTGTATGTATATAGGGTGTGTGCATATATATAACGCGTGTGAATATCTATAGCGTGTGTCGCTAGCGTGCGTGGCTAGCTTTATAGCGCGTGCATGTCTATAGCGTGTGTGGCTTGGTATATAGCGTATGTGTTCATATCTACAGCGTGCGTGGCTAGCTATATAGCGTGTGTGGCTAGCAGTATAGCGATAAAAATTATCATATATAGTTGCAAATAAATCACCTCATAATGATTTTAAATATTACAGTAAATCATTCAGAACAAAATCAAAAATTTGCCATGTTGAAAAACAATATTCAGTTATCAATAAATGGCATGGACAAACATTATTAACCTCTTTTGACTTCAGCTCAGCCTCAAAGTTTACTGCGTGTATTTTAGCATCTATTTGAAGAATCACATTATTCACATTCATTATTCACATTGAAGAATCACATTATTTTTCGCTCAAGTCCTACTAATTGCAGCAATCGATTGTAGAATTTTCTACGCTACTGCAAACTTCAGAAAATTGTTCCTATTAACCCTAGTTAACCGGGAATGCACTATTGATCCTCGTCTAAAACCTCTTCGTTGCCGCAGTGGCTAAATTGAGCTATCTCATTGCAACTCTATACAATAGACAGCCTCAAAACAATTTAATTTCATTCTTGTTTTTGAAACGGCAGCAAGTGAAACTGCTTTGAGTTAGGTATTACCAGGGCCAGATTTAGACGCTTGGGGGCCCGGGGCAAATTTGTTTGAGAGGCCCTCTTTTCTCAAAACATTGAGAGATAACGTTCTGGAAGGTGACGAGCAAAAAAAAAAGGTCGCCCTAGGACTAGGGAGGCCCCTTCAATCGGGAGGCCCGGGGCAATTGTCCCCTTTGCCCCCCCTCAAATCCGGGCCTGGGTATTACAACCAGTGTACTGCCTATAATCGCATACCAGTCCCACCTGCATTCTTGTCGTTTTTTAGAGAAGTTATGGTAAATCTCTATTTCATTATATTATGTCGAAAATATGGAAATAAACCACGCTCAACAAATGAAATAACTTAAGCAAGAAAAATAGCCTTACGCGTTGTTTTCTCAACATGATGAAAATTAAGGTGGGACTGATATGCGATTATAGGCAGTGTACGTGAGAACGAATAATCTGTTTTTTTTTTTTTTTTTCTTCACATAACATTTATTTGACACGGCACAAATACAATTTAATGTTTAACGGCGCCAGTTATATCTGATGACTTAAAAACTAAAGCAAATTTTTTATCCTCGCTGCCGACTACGAGCTGAAATTAAGTCTAACTTAAAACTAGCATGGGATTTCCAATCAGTGTTTTGTTGTTCAATGGTCGTCTGATAATCGTCGAATGGCATGTATGGATTCGTTCTGCTGAGCCACGATGTCGTGAGTTGGGACAGAGGCTCGTAGTCCTTGGGTCCTGGTTCTGTTGTGCGGGGTCTGGTTGCTGGTTTTGTGCTTAAGGTTCAAACGTGTTCTTGTCGTTTTGTTGGGTGTAGACGGAGGGGAACGGGACTAGACTGGGGCGTGGATGGATTTCAGGAAAACGTATATAAGGGACATGTAGGATAGGTCACGGCTCGCCAAGACATCACGAACAGGAACAGCCGGCTGTCTACCCTCGGCCTGCAGGGAAGCTATTAATTTAGACCTGGCGTCACGGTGTACAGGGCATGACCAAACCACATGCTCTATGTCGTGATAACCTTCACCACAGGCACAGATACCACTTTCCCCGAGCCCAACACGACGGAGGAGCGCGTCAAATCTATAGTGATTGGACATAAGCCGGGACATCACGCAAATGAAATCCCGACCTACATCCAACCCCTTGAACCACGGGTTCGTCGATACTTTGGGGATTATGGAATGTAACCACCTTCCCAATTCCCCTCTGGTCCAAGCATTTTGCCAACTGATGATCGTATTCTGACGTACAAGTGCGAAAAATTCATTAAAGGCAATTGGTCTTTCATAAATATCACCGTTTGTTGCGCCCACCTTAGCCAAAGAGTCCGCTTTCTCATTACCCGGTATCGAGCAGTGAGAAGGGACCCACGCTAAGGTAATCTGAGTAGATTTTTCGGATAAAGCACTCAGATGTTCCCGTATTTTCCCCAGGAAATACGGAGAGTGCTTAACATCTTTCATCGATCGGAGAGCCTCAATGGAACTGAGACTGTCCGTAAAGATGAAATAATGGTCCGTGGGCATTTTTTCGATAATCCCTAGGGTGTACTGAATTGCAGCTAATTCTGCGACGTAAACAGAAGCAGGATTATCGAGCTTATGGGAGACGGTTAAATTGTTATTGAAGATACCGAAGCCAGTGGACCCATCAAGAAGTGATCCGTCAGTGTAGTACATATTGTCGCAGTTGATGTTTCGATATTTATTGGAAAAAATTTTAGGGATCTGCTGCACGCGTAAATGATCCGGGATTCCACGAGTTTCTTCTATCATGGATGTATCGAAAAACACAGTAGAATCAGAAGTATTTGATAAGTCGACACGATTTGGAATATTCGAAGAAGGGTTAATATTTTGGGACATGTGATTGAAATACAATGTCATAAAACGGGTTTGAGAATTAAGTTCGATTAACCTTTCAAAATTTTCAATCACGGGACGGTTCAAGACCTCACATTTGATTAGAATACGAGAAGACAGGCTCCAGAAGCGGGTTTTCAATGGTAGTACTCCAGCTAAAACCTCCAAACTCATCGTATGGGTCGACTGCATGCAACCTAAGGCGATACGCAAACAACGATATTGTATTCGCTCCAGTTTGATCAAATGTGTGTTTGCTGCGGAGCGGAAGCAGAAACACCCGTATTCAATAACAGACAATATCGTTGTTTGGTAAAGCCTTATAAGGTCTCCTGGATGGGCTCCCCACCATTGTCCGGTTATTGTACGAAGAAAATTCACTCTTTGTTGACATTTTTTCATCAGATACCTCACGTGACAACCCCAGGTGCCTTTAGAGTCGAACCAGACACCAAGATATTTGTGTACCAAAACCTGAGAAATAGTTTTACCCATTAATTGTGTTTGAAGCTGAGCAGGTTCATGCTTCCTAGAAAAAACTACTATCTCAGTCTTCTCCGGAGAGAATTCGATACCTAGCTGTAAAGCCCAAGCAGACAAATTGTCCAAGGTATCTTGCAATGGTCCTTGCAAATCGGCAGCTTTGGCTCCTGTAACAGAGATTACACTGTCGTCTGCAAGTTGTCTTATCGTGCATGAATTTGCCAGACATTCGTCGATGTCATTTACATAAAAGTTGTAAAGAAGGGGGCTTAAACATGAGCCCTGGGGAAGACCCATGTAGCTAATGCGAAAAGTTGCCAAATCGCCATGCGTAAAATGCATGTGCTTTTCGGACAACAAGTTGTGCAAAAAATTGTTCAAAATTGGAGAAAATCCTTGTCGGTGAAGTTTACCCGAAAGAATGTCAATAGAAACGGAATCAAAAGCCCCCTTAATGTCCAAGAACGCAGACGCCATTTGTTCTTTACGAGCATACGCCAGCTGAATATCTGTTGAAAGCAACGCAAGACAATCATTCGTCCCTTTGGCACGGCGGAAGCCAAATTGAGTTTCTGATAGTAGACCATTTGATTCGATCCAGTGGTCTAAACGACGGAGTATCATTTTTTCCATCAATTTCCGGATACAGGATAGCATTGCAATCGGCCTATAAGAGTTGTGATTAGAAGCTGGTTTCCCTGGTTTTTGGATGGCGATCACCTTAACTTGCCTCCAATCCTGCGGTACAATGTTTTGCTCCAGGAACTTATTGAACAAGTTCAACAAGCGCCTCTTGGCATTGCCGGGTAGATTCTTCAACAAGTTGAATTTGATTCTATCTAATCCAGGCGCGTTATTGTTACAGGACAGGAGGGCAACTGAAAGTTCTGCCATCGTAAAAGGTGATTCTATCGCGTCGTGGCCCGGAGACGCATCGCGAACAATATTTTGCTCAGGAACAGAGTCCGGACATACTTTCCTGGCAAAATCAAATATCCACCTACTTGAAGACTCCTCGCTTTCGTTGACCGTTACGCGATTCCGCATTCTTCGGGCTGTGTTCCAAAGAGTGCTCATCGATGTCTCCCTCGACGTCTCGTTCACGAACCGACGCCAATATCCACGTTTCTTTGCTTTAGCCAAGCTTTTAAGCTTGGTATCAAGCTCCGAATACCGTAAATAGTCGCCAGGTATACCTCCCGTCTGGTAGGCCTTAAACGCGTCGGATCTTTGCGTGTAGACATCGGAGCACTCTTGGTCCCACCACGGAGTGGGAGGCCGTTCTTTGATCGTTACGCCGGGATATTTCTTCGTTTGGGCTTGCAACGCGGCGTCGAGAATCAAGCCCGCGAGGAGGTTGTATTCTTCAAGTGGTGAATGATGTTGAATCGACTCGACCGCTTTTGAAATCATTTCCTCGTATAACTTCCAATCGACATTTCGTGTGAGGTCATACGGAATGTCAATTGGTCGCATGCGAGTTGACCCGTTAGTAATTGAAATAAGAATAGGCAGATGGTCGCTACCGTGAGGATCGAGGATTACCTTCCATGTGCAATCCAACCGTAGCGACGTCGAACATAAGGATAGATCCAAAGCGCTTGGGCGCGCTGGAGGTTTCGGGATACGTGTCATTTCACCGTTGTTTAAAATAGTCATGTCGAAGTCATCGCAAAGGTTATAGATTAAAGAGGAGCGGTTATCATTGTATGGGGAACCCCAAGCCACGCCATGAGAGTTGAAGTCTCCCAAAATCAAACGTGGCGAGGGAAGAAGTTCTATTAAATCAAAGAGCAGCCGTTGCCCAACCTGTGCTCTGGGGGGAATATATATTGAGGCAATACAAAGCTCTTTACCTTGTATTGTCATTTGACATGCGACAACTTCGATGCCTGGAATCGAGGGGAGGTTAATACGATAGAAAGAATAGCACTTTTTAATCCCTAAAAGTACTCCTCCATATGGGGTGTCTCGATCAAGGCGAATAATATTAAAATCATGGAAGTTGAGATCAATATTTGAAGTAAGCCAAGTTTCACAAAGGGAAAATGCATCGCATTTGTTTTTATTTATCAAAACTTTAAACGAATCAATTTTTGGTAAAATACTTCTACAATTCCACTGTAAGACAGAGATAGAATCCTTCATATACGCAGTTGAATTAGGCATCGAAGGATACAATCGCTGCAAGGAGAGGCCATTGGGCAGTCAACTGCTTCAAAAATGATCTAACTGTTGGGAGGAATGCTGTAAGAAAAATTTTAATTGGATCGGGTACATTGAAAGTTTCAAAAATCCAGTCCACAATGTCAGAAAATTTCACTAATCCAGAGTTTGTTTCATCAACTGGGAGTGTAAAAGGAGCAACTGGGGTTTTAGATGTTCCTGGCAGTGCTGGGAACTCCTTCTGGGACTTTAAATTTGCCAGCCCAGGAGGAGTTTGCTTCGGTTTTTCCGCAGCACTGTTTGGTTTGTTTGTAACCTTCATTTCACTTTGAGAAATCTTAGGACCTTTTCTGGGAAGTTTAGGAGAGGAAACACTTTTCCTCTTTCTAGACTCCCCAGGATTGGCGTAAGATGCTCCCGCTGGTGAATCGTCAGAATCGGTTTCCTCAGAGGGCAACAGATCGAAGGGGTTCGAAGTAACGGGAGAAGTGGTAACGGTCTTCTTCAGCATGTCAGCGTAGGAACGCTTTGAACGCTCTTTGAGAGACCGTTTTATTTTATCCCTGCGCTGCATGTACACCGCACATGTCGAGAGCTCATGCAGATTTTCTCCGCAGTGAATACACTTTTCAGCGTTAACACTGCAAGAATCTTCCGCATGAGACTCCCCACACTTGCCACAACGTGCCTTATTGCAGCAGTAGGCGGCTGTATGGCCTAACTGCTTGCAATTCAGGCAGTTCATGACGCGGGGCACGTAGAGCCTCACAGGGAGACGAACCCGGTGGATCGAGACGTGGCTTGGTAGTGCAGACCCGGCGAACGTAACTCGAAACGAGTCTGACGGAGTGTATACTGTTTTGCCACCGATGATCGATGCTGACCGCAATTGCTTGCAGTCGAGCACCTTTACTTCGGGACACGTTTTGTTCTTAAAGCACCCTTTGGCACTTTGCAGTATACACTCGACGGACAGACTCGAATCGGTTATGACACCGTCGATCTCCACGTCTCGTGCGGGTATGTAAACGCGATACTCGCGTGTGAAGAGCTCAGAGCAAGCTATATCGTTGGCCTCTTTCAGGTTACCGACCACGACACGGAGCTTGTTAGGCCGGACCTTGGAAATTTCGGTCACGCCCTTGTACTCCTTCGTCAGATCTTTAGAAATCTGCAAGAGGTTCAACTTTTTCGATTTCGGTCCTGCCTTTGGCCGAAAATAAACAGTATAGCTGCCCTGGGCTCCGTCTGGGTAAAGCCTGGGGCGAGGGGGGACTGAAGAATGAACAGGGGAGGGGGTAACAGAAGGGTCAGGGTCAGAGGGGTTCGGGGATGGTGGCGCGGGAGGCGAGGGATCTACATCCATCGCGCTATGTTTAGCGCACTAGCGCTGACAAGAACACGTACCTTTTTATTTCTCCCTTCCAGTAAGGTTGGTTGTCCGATCGTTCGAAGTAGCAGCCGTTACAGCCAGCAGCACCAATACAGCAGCACCAAACAGCCACCAGCAGCGAGCCAGGTGTGAGATCACTCCGCACAGCGATACGACTCGCTGACACTGATGGCTTCTTCTTTTTCCTCGTTTGTGTCTCGTCCACTGCTGTAGCACAATCCAGCCAGCAGCCAAATCGGCTTACGCACCAGCTGGCAGTCACGATGCGAAACAGTTGCACAAAGGAACGACCTTGAACCCGGATTTATTTCACTCGACCAGGCAAACAATGCCAACACTTGTTCACACGTCTTTTGTTTTATACTCTATCGGACCGATCACCAAACACGTCCAGTACTGATGCGTGTTCGGCACAGAATGAACGAATAATCTGTTATTCATGAAGAATAGAAATCATTTAAATAGTTCATAATGATATGGGGCATATTACAGAAGACGAGGCGAGCAAAATGTTGAATTAGAGAATGTGAGTGAAACATGTTGGTGACAGCTGAGTTGAACAGTTTCGCAGACCAGCTACTTGTCCAAAATTCAGCCATCTGCAATATCAAAATTGGTTAGGCAAGTAACCCGCCGCTCGCCTCGTTTTATGTAATAAGCCCTAATAACAAAAAATCCCTAAAACATTGAACACCGATTACTCGAAATCATGTTTCTAGTGCTTGGTTCGATCTGGTTGTACTCCGATCACGCACGCAACCATTCAAAAGCCGATAAGCCAACATTGGAAATGGTACACGATACTTAACAATCACTCAAAATTGCATAAAAAAAGTTCTGCACACTGAAAAATATTTTTTTTTTAAAGATCGAAAAAAAAAACAAATCGAAAAATAAACGATCTTGAGCTTGAGCTTGATTGATCACCACCGGTTGCCACTTCGTTACTGACCAGGATCGACCAGAATTGCACATCGAATTTATCAATTATTGCTTGGGATTTAGCTATTCGATGTGCATCTCCAATGATCCCTGCATGCTGATCAGTACCGACGCCTGCCGGTCCAGAACGTAGATCAAAGGAAGGAAGGAAAGGAAAGTTAGTTTCATACTTGTTGCTAATAGAGGCCGGATATGCTCCGGGCCATCCACATACCACGTGGACAGATTTCGACCCCCCTCCCCCCGTGGACAACTGCTCATATAAATTCTTAAAATTTTGTATGGACCGTGGACATTATTCCCCCCCCACCCCCCGCTAAAACTGTCCACGGGGTATGTGGATGGCCGCTTAGTTGGTTGTCACGTTTCTTTTTTCGAAATTTCTTCGTAGTCATGTAGTGTATCGCGGATCTAATTCTATTGATTGCGAGAGGGTGACGACGCGCGCATTCGTCTACCCAATCTAACATCTCTCCTACAAATCGACTATTTCAAGACTAAAGAATCGTCCGGTCTCCGTCCCATAAAACCTGGCAGGCCTTCCAGTACGTTCCGAGTCTATTGCCTGGTGGGAATCAGGCAGGAGTAGGATCAGATGGTTGTTCCTGACTTGCGCCGGTCGGTGGAGTCATAGTTGCCCATAAGGCGCTATTACTGCTTACCCTAGCCATGACCTCACTGCTTCGGCATAGACCACCATGGGACCACATAGGCGACTACTCCACCATGGACAAGGATAGCGGCTGGAAGGGGGACCCATTTAACATCAAGATGAACACATTCAAAACGAAAGAGACGAGTGCGGAGGGGTTACAAAATCCCTTCGCAAGAGGTGGCATCCAGCGGTCTCCGCAGAAGAAGGCTGAGACGGATGCGGTGAAGTCTGGAGGTGGAAAAACGGCGAATCCGTCGGTGTCCACACCAGACATCTCGGTAGACGGTCCCTTGCTAGTCAAGGCCGTAGAAAGGAGTATGGACACGCGGCCAAGAGTGGCGGCGCTGTCTGAACAACTCGATGCCATAATCGAGTTCTTGGCGAACAGGCGAAACATCGCTGGCGACCTGAAGCAGAGCCTCCTCCTGCTTCGGAGCACCATTGATGAAGCCAGAAAGGAGCACGAAGAACTCGTAGCTCGGGTGAAGGCGGCCGAGAAAGCGGCCAGGACCGGGAGGGCGACTGTATCTAAAGAGGTGCAGACAGACGCCCCCTCGTTCGCGCCGGTCTGCTCCACGGGGCAGGTCGCTAAGCGAACGAGGCAGTCCCCGGGGGAAACGGCCCCCGGGAACACCAAGAAACGATTTATCGTGCTACTCCCACGGGAACACACGCCAACCGGTTCAAGGTTCACCGCGGACTCAAGGATATCCGCGGACTCAAGGAGTATCCGCCGATCTCGCACTGGCGAGATGATACTTGAGCTCCGGAAGGACGCCAAGAACAAGGGGGCTACCTACAAAACGGTAGCCGAAAAGGTCCTAGGGAAGGAGGTGCAAGTGCGGGCACTCACCTCAGAAGTGACTCTCCAGCTTAAAAACCTGGACGAAATCACTGAGGGGTGCGACATTGCACAAGCCCTTAAAGCGAAGTGCGGGGTGGAGGTGGCTAAGGAGTCAATCCGCCTCCGCAAAGGTCCGGCGGGGACCCAGGTAGCTACCTTCCGACTACCGTCGGCGGACGCTAACCTGGCCTTGAAAGAGGGCAAGTTGAAGGTCGGCTGGTCGGTATGTCCTCTGGGCATACTACAGCAACCAGACATTTGCTTCCGGTGCTTCGAGGGCGGACATAAGTCCTGGACCTGCAAGGGGCCCGATAGGAGCCAGCTGTGCAGGCGATGTGGAGGTGCAGGCCATAAAGCAAAGGACTGTGGGGAGTCTCCCAAGTGCATGGTATGTTCCGGGAAACGGGACGCCAAACACTTTATGGGAGGCCCCAGGTGCCCAGCCGGTAAGCCGGCTGCGAAACCACGGGCGTAAGGGTGACGCAACTGAACCTGAACCATTGCTTCGCGGCTCAGCAGCTGCTACACCAAGCAGCCACTGAGTCGTTGTCGGACATCGCCGTCTTATCGGACCCCTACCGCATCCCTCCCGGAAACGGTAACTGGGTTGCGGATAAGTCCAGATTGGCGGCCATATGTACGACGAGCAAGTTCCCGGTTCAGGAGGTTGTCTCAACCTCAGAAGAAGGGCACGTAGTTGCTAAGGTGAACGGAGTGTTCTACTGCAGTTGCTATGCTCCGCCACGTTGGTCTACCGAAAGGTTCACCCAGATGGTCGACCTCCTAACGCCGTTGGTGGTGGCGGGCGACTTCAACGCTTGGGCTGTTGAGTGGGGAAGTTGCTTCACGAACCAGAGGGGCCAGATCCTGTTGGAGGCTTTTGCAAAGCTCAACCTAGATCTGGCCAACGTTGGGAACAAAAGTACATTTAGCAGAAATGGTGCGGAGTCGATCATCGACGTGACGTTCTCCAGCCCAGGACTGATCAAGAACTGGAGGGTAGACGATGGCTACACTAATAGCGACCACCAGGCGGTCTGTTTTAGTGTAGACAACAACGAGAGGCGGCAAGCGACGGGTAGAGCCAACACTCCGACCGTTCGCAGGTGGAAGACATCGCACTTTGATGCCGAGGTATTCGAAGAGGCAATGAGAAGGGAGCGCGAGGGGGGCAGTTGGCTCCGCCCGACTGCTGACCAACTAGTTGCTATGCTATCGCGGGCGTGCGACGCCACCATGCCTAGGACTCGCCAACCTAGGAATGGAAAGCCACCGGTTTACTGGTGGACGGACGCGATAGCCGACCTTCGCAGTGCGTGCCTCCGTGCAAGACGGAGGATGCAGCGTGCGCGAAACGAAGAAGAGAGGACAGAGCGCCGCGCAGCATTCAGTTCGGCAAGATCGATGCTGAAGAGTGCGATAAAGGCCAGCAAGAGGGCCTGTTTCGATAGGCTATGTACGAGTGCCAAAACAAATCCGTGGGGTGACGCCTACAGGATCGTAATGGCCAAGACTAAAGGCGCGCTGGCGCCTGCAGAGCGATCACCAGCGATGCTGGAGCGTATCATCGAGGGACTCTTTCCACGCCACGAGCGAAGTCCTTGGCCTCCGGCGGTCGAGTCTCACGTCCGACGTTCCAGTATCTCAGACATAGACCAGAGATGGTCGGCCAACCTGCCGAGCATCCAATCCGTGAGCGACGACAGCCGTGTCGAGGCAGGGGAGGAGGCAAGGGTTACGAATGAGGAACTCATCGTGATCGCCAAATCCCTAAAGGTGAGCAAGGCACCGGGACCGGATGGTATCCCTAACCTGGCGATCAGGCTGGCGATAAAAACGGCCCCCGGGCTGTTCAGGGCAGTCATGTAGAGGTGCCTGGATGACTGTCTCTTTCCGGACAGGTGGAAGCGGCAGAGACTGGTCTTATTGCCGAAGGCTGGGAAACCGCCAGGGGACCCATCGGCATATAGGCCTATCTGTCTGCTGGACACCGCGGGCAAGGTGCTTGAGAGGATCATCCTCAACAGACTGGCGAGGTACACGGAGGGTGTACACGGTCTGGCAAGTAACCAGTTCGGCTTCCGGAAGGGCAGGTCCACGCTGGACGCAATCTCTTCCGTCATCAAGATGGCGGAGGTAGCAATCCAGCGCAAGAGAAGGGGAATACGCTACTGCGCAATCGTCACGCTCGACGTGAAGAATGCGTTCAATAGTGCCAGTTGGGACTCCATAGCGCTCGCGCTCAGGAGAATCCATGTACCGGTGTCGCTGTACAAGATTCTGGAAAATTATTTCCAGAATCGAGTACTCGTTTACGACACAGAGGAGGGTCAGAAGTGCGTCCCAATTACCGCAGGAGTTCCGCAAGGTTCTATCCTGGGCCCGGTGTTGTGGAATGTCATGTATGACGGAGTGTTAAAACTCAAGTTCCCTGTAGGGGTTGTGATCGTCGGCTTTGCAGACGACATAACGCTGGAGGTTTACGGCGAGTCTATCGAGGAGGTCGAGTTGACGGCTGCGCACTGTATACGCAAGGTCGATGACTGGATGCGCTCCAGGAAACTGGAGCTCGCGCATCATAAGACGGAGGTCACGGTTGTGAACAACCGTAAATCGGAGCAACAGGCGGTGGTCAGAGTCGGAGACTGCACCATCACCTCGAAGCGATCCCTGAAGCTCTTGGGGGTTATGGTGGACGACAAGCTCACGTTCGGGAGTCACGTCGACTATGCCTGTAAGAGAGCCTCATCGGCTATTGCAGCACTATCTCGTATGATGTCCAATAGCTCAGCGGTTTATGGCAGCAAGCGAAGACTTCTTGCCAGCGTGGTTTCGTCCATACTTAGGTATGGTGGGCCAGTGTGGTCCAGAGCGCTAGGTAATAACAGTTACCGTGGTAAACTGGAAAGTACCTACAGGCTCATGTGCCTGAGAGTTGCGAGTGCGTATCGTACGGTGTCATACGATGCAATATGTGTCTTGTCCGGCATGATGCCTATCAGCATCGCCATCAAGGAGGACAGAGAGTGTTTCGACCAACGTGACACAAGGGGCATACGAGGTACCAGAAGGTCATTCTCGATGCTCCGCTGGCAGCGGGAATGGTCCAACTCCACAAAGGGCAGATGGACGCACCGACTCATACCGGAAGTATCCGGCTGGGTCGGGAGACGACATGGCGAAGTGAACTTCCACCTGACACAAATCCTTTCAGGCCATGGTTGTTTCAGGCAATATCTGCACCGGTTCGGACACGCGGTGTCCCCCATGTGTCCCGAGTGCGTGGAGGAGGAGGAGACTGCTGAGCATGTCTTCTTCGTATGCCCCCGTTTCGTAAGAGCGAGGAGCAACATGATGGCTGTGAGCGGGCCTGGCATTACTCCGGACAATCTAGTCCGGAGGATGTGCGACGACCCGGACACCTGGAACGCGGTCTGTGCGGCCGCCTCTCAGATTGTTCTGGAGCTGCAACGTGTGTGGCGGGTCAACCACCAACACGCCAGTGGTAGCTAATTACCAGTCTCCAGGTAGTTAGCTAGGAGGTTATAAGAGTAAAGAGGGTGCATCACGCACAAAAGCCACTTCCCGACGTAATACTTAACCGTCGTTCCGGGAAGACCAGGGCTGGAGACTGGAGGGGTTTTAGTGGGTCGGGACAGGGATAAGTAGGTGTCTGGGGGAGTGTAACTACCCCAGCATCTCTCCCCTAGTCTCATCCCCACACCCTGAGTTCTCTTCTCAGGTGTCTGTTTGCAGATTTCCCCGCCACCTTTAAAAAAAAAAAAAAAAGATCCTGTTGGGGGCTTTTGCAAAGCTCAACCTTGATCTGGCCAACGTTGGGAACAAAAGTATATTTAGCAGAAATGGTGCGGAGTCGATCATCGACGTGACGTTCTCCAGCCCAGGACTGATCAAGAACTGGAGGGTAGACGATGGCCACACTAATAGCGACCACCAGGCGGTTTGTTATAGTGTAGACAACAACGAGAGGCGGCAAGCGACGGGTAGAGCCAACACTCCGACCGTTCGCAGGTGGAAGACATCGCACTTTGATGCCGAGGTATTCGAAGAGGCAATGAGAAGGGAGCGCGAGGGGGTCAGTTGGCTCCGCCCGACTGCTGACCAACTAGTTGCTATGCTATCGCGAGCGTGCGACGCCACCATACCTAGGACTCGCCAACCTAGGAATGGAAAGCCACCGGTTTACTGGTGGACGGACGCGATAGCCGACCTTCGCAGTGCGTGCCTCCGTGCAAGACGAAGGATGCAGCGTGCGCGAAACGAAGAAGAGAGGACAGAGCGCCGCGCAGCATTCAGTTCGGCAAGATCGATGCTGGAGAGTGCGATAAAGGCCAGCAAGAGGGCCTGCTTCGATAGGCTATGTGCGAGTGCCACTACAAATCCGTGGGGTGACGCCTACAGGATCGTAATGGCCAAGACTAAAGGCGCGCTGGCGCCTGCAGAGCGATCACCAGCGATGCTGGAGCGTATCATCGAGGGACTCTTTCCACGCCACGAGCGAAGTCCTTGGCCTCCGGCGGTCGAGTCTCACGTCCGACGTTCCAGTATCTCAGACATAGACCAGAGATGGTCGGCCAACCTGCCGAGCATCCAATCCGTGAGCGACGACAGCCGTGTCGAGGCAGGGGAGGAGGCAAGGGTTACGAATGAGGAACTCATCGTGATCGCCAAATCCCTAAAGGTGAGCAAGGCACCGGGACCGGATGGTATCCCTAACCTGGCGATCAGGCTGGCGATAAAAACGGCCCCCGGGCTGTTCAGGGCAGTCATGCAGAGGTGCCTGGATGACTGTCTCTTTCCGGACAGGTGGAAGCGGCAGAGACTGGTCTTATTACCGAAGGCTGGCAAACCGCCAGGGGACCCATCGGCATATAGGCCTATCTGCCTGCTGGACACCGCGGGCAAGGTGCTTGAGAGGATCATCCTCAACAGACTGGTGAGGTACACGGAGGGTGTACACGGTCTGGCAAGTAACCAGTTCGGCTTCCGGAAGGGCAGGTCCACGCTGGACGCAATCTCTTCAGTCATCAAGACGGCGGAGGTAGCAATCCAGCGCAAGAGAAGGGGAATACGCTACTGCGCGATCGTCACGCTCGATGTGAAGAATGCGTTCAATAATGCCAGTTGGGACTACATAGCGCTCGCGTTCAGGAGCATCCATGTACCGGTGTCGCTGTACAAGATTCTGGAAAATTATTTCCAGAATCGAGTACTTGTTTACGACACGGAGGAGGGTCAGAAGTGCGTCCCAATCACCGCAGGAGTTCCGCAAGGTTCTATCCTGGGCCCGGTGTTGTGGAATGTCATGTATGACGGAGTGTTGAAACTCAAGTTCCCTGTAGGGGTTGTGATCGTCGGCTTTGCAGCAAGCGAAGACTTCTTGCCAGCGTGGTTTCGTCCATACTTAGGTATGGTGGGCCAGTGTGGTCCAGAGCGCTAGGTACTAACAGTTACCGTGGTAAACTGGAAAGTACCTACAGGCTCATGTGCCTGAGAGTTGCGAGTGCGTATCGTACGGTGTCATACGATGCAATCTGTGTCTTGTCCGGCATGATGCCTATTAGCATCGCCATCAAGGAGGACAGAGAGTGTTTCGACCAACGTGACACAAGGGGCATACGAGGTACCAGAAGGTTATTCTCGATGCTCCGCTGGCAGCGGGAATGGTCCAACTCCACAAAGGGCAGATGGACGCACCGACTCATACCGGAAGTATCCGGCTGGGTCGGGGATGACATGGTGAAGTGAATTTCCACCTGACACAAATCCTGTCAGGCCATGGTTGTTTCAGGCAATATCTGCACAGGTTCGGACACGCGGTGTCCCCCATGTGTCCCGAGTGCGTGGAGGAGGAGGAGACTGCTGAGCATGTCTTCTTCGTATGCCCCCGTTTCGTAAGAGCGAGGAGCAACATGATGGCTGTGAGCGGGCCTGGCACTACTCCGGACAATCTAGTCCGGAGGATGTGCGACGACCCGGACATCTGGAACGCGGTCTGTGCGGCCGCCTCTCAGATTGTTCTGGAGCTGCAACGTGTGTTGACCCGCCACCACCACCAACACGCCAGTGGTAGCTAATTACCAGTCTCCAGGTTGTTAGCTAGGAGGTTATAAGAGTAAAGAGGGTGCATCACGCACAAAAGCCACTCCCCGACGTAATACTTAACCGTCGTTCCGGGAAGACCAGGGCTGGAGACTGGAGAGTTTTAGACTGGAGAGAAACAAATATATTTAATGGAAAATGCACCTAAGTTATTGAAATTGCTCCGATATGGAAGCATTAAATTGGTATCTAATAGTATCAAAAAGATTCTGATTGTTTTCAGAGGAAAATGTTTGAAAAAATTAAAGCTATTCATGTATTATCATATTTTTAAAAAAAAATAGAAAAAATCAATTAAATCATCATGAAAATCAGGTTTTTCAAGAGCATTTAATGAGCATTAAATTATTATGACCATTCTACAACAGTTTATTACTTGAAAATGCTCTTTCTGGCCATTGTTCTGCTAACATCTTTTTAAGCTAGCAGAACAATATTTTTGAAACAAATATATTTAATGGAAAATGCACCTAAGTTATTGAAATTGCTCCGATATGGAAGCATTAAATTGGTATCTAATAGTATCAAAAAGATTCTGATTGTTTTCAGAGGAAAATGTTTGAAAAAATTAAAGCTATTCATGTATTATCAAATTTTTGAAAAATTCAGAAAAATCAATAAAATTATCATGAAAATCAGGTTTTTTCAAGAGCATTTAATGAGCATTAAATGTTTCCGTTATAGAACTGTTTTGTAGCTAAAAATGCTATTTTCGTATATTGTCTGCTAACTATTTTCTTAAGCTAGCAAACAAGAGCATTTTTCAAAGAAATGATGGAGCATTAAATTCGGCGATATGGCAATAAATGAGCATCGAATGAGCACTAAATTTCCATGCTATTAACTCTTTGTTCTGCTGACTTTGTACTTCCAGCTTAAGGGACATCAAAATATTGACGAATAAATCAACAACAATATCGCACGCTAGCCTGGGGGGCTAATGCGGTCTCGATCAGCTAGATTAATTGAGAGAATTCGTTATCGATATTGTTTTCGGCACATTTTGCATGTTGTAGGATAAGTACAACGATACACCGTGCCCCAGTGCTGATTCGGGAAAATTTCCAGCTCGAAAAGATCCTTGACCTGATCGGGAATCGAACCCGATATCACAGCCGTGCTAGCCGACCGACATCGCTAACTACAGAACCACGGGGACCACGAATAAATCAATAGGTACCTGGTATAATTTGCGTTCATCTTGGGAGTGTTATTCAAGATTTTTGTTGATTTTAACCCTCTAGTGCCCAAGCCCGCCTTTAGACCGGCTTAGTAAAATCACAATAAACCTTTATGAATATTATTTAAGTATTCATCAAAGATTAATAGATTTTACTGAAGCCCGTCTAATGGCGGATCTGGGCATTACAGGGATAACATTTTTTCCCTCATAATTTGTGTTGTGTAAGGATATAACATAAAAAATTCCCAATGATTTTTTTGAATTTCGAGGCAGGGGTAACAATGAAATCCAACAGGCATTTACCGTTTTGATGGTATCTAAGGAATAGAGAAGCTACAACACCAACTAATGAGATTAATAACATGCCATCTTGAGATTCGTTACAAACACGGTTGCCCCTTTTCGTAGCTGTTTCAATGTCTAGAACAAGATTCAACGATTTGAATTAACAAATCAAGTAAAACGCTGGAACAGCATTGCTGAAAGAAGCGATTGTCTACCAAGTTGGAGATTGTAGTCAGTCATGCATCACTAAAGCGATTTTACGATAGGACGTAGTATGTCTTAATTTTTTCTTCCTCTCCATTCAATGCTTAATACTCTCAGCTTAATATCAAAAATTTATTCATTGCTTCAGAATTGAAAATATTTTATAGTCAACTATTAGAAGCATGTTTGATAATTTGAATAGGTCCATAGGACGACCCACTATTGTGTTCAGTAGTTAAACATGTAAAACGCAGAAATCAAAAATGGGCTTTGATTTAAATTAATATTTCTAGAATGACGTTAATTACACATGGATAATATTTAGCACAGTATGATCGACACATGACGGTACCGAAAATTAAGGGCACGTAATTAAGCCAAAACACAGAAACACAGCTGGGTTGGGCTTGCCCGTGGATCAGCCGTTCCGGATCATATGAATACAAACGATTACTGTCACGAACTTCAAAATTCATATCGCATTCAAAAAATGTCTTTTGTTATGACTAAAACTTCGCTATCTCACGAATACCCGAACACTCCTACCAGCCATTAAAGCGTGCTATTGATCTCTTCCACATTTCTTAGGCTACTGACATACTGAGGCGTCAAATGAAGCGAAGCGTTGAGCGTTTGAGAAGCAGAATAAACAGAAGCGTTGGGTGAAGCTTCCTATGACATACTGGAGCGAGCGTCGCAAATGCGTTGTGTTGTCATATTCCTAGATTCCAATAGCGGTTTTGTTTAAAGGAAATATGAATTTGTCCAATGAATTTTTTTGGTTCTTCAAGCACGGTAAATTACGTTTTTAGTAAACAGAGATTTTTTTATGAAATAAAATAATATTACTGAAGTGAGTTGCGCTACAGACATAGTAAAAAAAATAAGAAATTATCCTAAATTTTAAACCCGTTGACCCCGAGCAACGTTCAACTAGTTTATAATATCTGTTAGGATTTGAATAACCAATGAGAGCACAGCTAGTTACTTAGCGGCTTGCATTTTCGCGACCAAAGAAGTTAAGCATGCTAGATTTCTGGGCATTCAAATCAAAACTCAACAATATCAATCAATAATATCAGTGCTATTTTCCCGACGACCTGAAAATTTTTCCCGATAGTATTTTCTATCCTATTTTTTTTCTTTTTTAAAATTTAAGACCAAAATAAAGCAAATATTAAGTACCTGGCGATATCAGGTTTAGTCTGAACATGGATTTACTGCACAACCCTCTTCTAAACATTTTAACATTTTCTAAACGAAAATGTATTTATTTGCTTTTTCCAATTACCAAACCAAAACAAAGCAAATATAAAGCACCTGGCGATAAAAGATTTAGTCTGAATATGGTATTACCGCGTACATATACGCGCGTCATTTGACGCCTCAGTATGTCATTAGCCTTAGTCACGCATGGTCACCATTGTCACACCTGCCTTTTCGAAGCCGGTGGTGGGCAATGTTTACTGAAACTGTTACATATTCTCATGTCGCTCGACGGCCTCGTGCTATGTTTCATTTCCATCGACGAAAAGGTTGGACTAAAGAAAATAAACATGCCACTATTAAAACCAACGGTTATTCTACTCCACCATCGTCTCTGCAGTGGTGGTAAATTGAGTGTTTTTATGAACTAGTCTACTGGTTTATTTATACAGTATCTACTCAAACTGCGAAAAACAGATGCTTCTCAAACACATCATCGACTGATGAGGAAAATCACCGCGGTCTGGAGAAAATCAAGCAAACATTCTTCACTCCGCATTCGCCTGCGGTTCTTCGGTATGTTTGTTGTTCGTGTTTATTTCTGATTCATTGCACTCACTTTTCAAATGACGCATATATTAGCCTTATCTCTCGAACTGATAACTCTAACAATCACTTGTCGGTTAGCGAAGCAAGTTGGTTTGAAACGTCACACGTCACACGGATGGCTAAGCAGGAAAATTATCACATACCCATTAGCATGTTCGGCCACAACGGCAACCTTCGTTGACACTATCGATCCACATAGTTTCACTGTCTGTTATTCGCGACTTCTTGGGGACGACTGCGAAAGGAAAACTGGCGTTGTGTGGTTAATTATTTTTAGACCGCGCCGTGTCACGAAAACATTAGTCAAATTCGAGAAAAGAGGTTCCACACAAAGCGCAGTGGCAAACAGCCTCCTATGAACACTGATTGACTATCGTGTGTAAAGTAAAATTTAAAACTCTGAGCAAGACATCTGCAGCAGCGTGAACTCCGACGAGAAACCGACACGTGCAAATGAATTCGAATGCTAAATGAAACTGAAAGCAATAGGGAGAAGAAATTCGTTCTCAGGTACATGCGCAATTTGCAGTCTGCGAGGGGGAGCGTATTTCATTAGAACGGCTCAAAATTGTACAGGAAAAATATCGAAGAAAATAGCTTGTATTGTAAATTATTTTATTTTCAAATTAGAAATATTACCGTAGTGAGACTGACAATGTAAAGTTCCCTTTGTCGTTGTTGTCTTAGTGATAATTCTAAGGGTAAAATAAAAAGGTTAACGCTTGCATCCATCATGTTTATTGCATGAAATTTGAATATATATATATATATATATATATATATATATATATATATATATATATATATATATATATATATATATATATATATATATATATATATATATATATATATATATATATATATATATATATATATATATATATATATATATATATATATATATATATATATATATATATATATATATATATATATATATATATATATATATATATATATATATATATATATATATATATATATATATATATATATATATATATTTATATTAATTTGTTCCATTTAACAGCTTCATATGCCTTCTTCGATGGATTAGTTTCTTGCATCTTAGAAAGTGTGATACTATTTTTCACGATAAGCTGTGAATGAAAATTTTCAATTCAGAATATCATGGATGTTTCGAAATATTGGTTAAAACTGCTTCACTGAAATAAAATATAATGTATGCTATTTTTTCGTATGTAACCTGACCTGGCAACTCATGTTTTGGTTGCATTTTAATTGTTGTAGAAATAAGAACAGTAGGTCATCCAAGATAATTGAATACTACGTGCTTTAATAGTCAAACTTTCTTCAAACAAACTTCATCAAATGTTCTAACTTATGGATATTCACATCAATTTAAAAACATTATTCTTCCGAAACCGGATAGTCTCCGTATTTATTTTCGCCTCAAATGATAAATAGTTCCCATTATTATCGAGCTTGATTCGAAGTCATACCTAGTATAAACTGCAGCTTGAGTAAAATAGTAGGAGTGTGGTATTCAAGACACGACCGCATGACGTTGAACTACGGTATTCTTTTATTCCATTAAAACAATTAGTAGAGGGAATTGCAACTCCAGTATTTGCTGCAATTTGATCTAACAGTGCATTACTGAACGCTGAGATGTTAAAACGTTATAAATAATAATATATATTAAAAGAATGGACCTCTCTTATTTAATCGTTGTCATTTCATACATATTCGAATCAAACCTTTGTTCGTAGCTGCACTACCAAGACAATCATTTAATTTAGCGAATTGGGTGAATTTCCCTATCTAAGCAAAAAGCAAAGTCAACGCAAACTAGCAAACTAACGAAATTGTAGCGCCTTACGGTCTTCAGAAGAGTTTTTCCCAGAAAAATTTCCTACAAATATCATGTATCGATATGTTTTTAGGACCCAACTGGGAATTTATAAAGAATAAGTTTTGAAAAAGTGAATGTTCCCATATGAAATCGTATGGAAACTTTAAAAATCGGGCGCAAATCGAGCGTTTCATCGATCGATCTGAAAAGTTACACAGTTGTTATAGGATCCATAAGGAACACGAAAAGTGCATGGGAGCGAAAAAATAACACCATCGCTTTTTTCCCATATAACCGTGTCCCAGTCTAATGAGCATATAATATAATTTTTACTAAACCGATCCTGAACACAAATTTTTCAATCGATAAGCGCGGTATGCAGTTCAAAAAGGAATTCATTTTCCTATCTCAATCCCATGTAAAATTCAGGCACTGAATCAGACAATGAAATTTCTTCTGGTAGCTAGTACGCAGCTAAAAAGAAATCATAAACCGAAAGGGAAAAGAAAGTTCACTTGCTGTGAACACTGCTGTGAAGCAAAATGTCACTTGTTCTTGTACGGAATAATAAACACTGACATTATTCAGGTACGGAAAGTGTCAGGCAGTTGGTTGGTCGTCTCTACCCAGCGATGCCAGATTGGAAGACATTAGCCTTCATTCGAAATATTTTTCACGTTATAGTTACCGGAGAAGTTACGTGAATATTTTCCATTATCGTTTTCTAGTAGATTCTACGTGATTGTCATTTGAGTTCATCATAGCCTGGTGAGATGAATTAACCTTTGAAACTTATTCAGTAGATGCATGCATTTCATGTGACTTTCACGTAGAATTCACCTACTGGTCAACGGCGAAAATGCATATGCATGATTTCTTACGCAACATATTTTGATAATTTCTAAAACCCGTTTCCTAGCTCATAAGAATTAGAAAAATAAATGAAAATTGTACATTTCGTAAGACGTGATCAGATATCATACAGGTATGCAAATTCGTCAATAAAAAAATAAAACATTCGTCAATAAAAAAATAAAACTACATTAAAACTGATAAATATTACGACATTCCCGGGGATTGTTATTGTCCGCTACAGCTGTTTTTCAGGTAACTCTTCCACCTTTGAACTGAAGCTGTGTGAAACCTGTGAGGTCAAGTCTCGAGTTTATTAGGATTTTTCGAAAATTCACTTATTTGCAAGCCATTCAAAAATTCTGTTTTATGTTCAGAATCAGACAACAGCTTCGCCATTTTGATTTCTGGTTATTTTCGCACAGAGAATTCACGCGATACATCCTGTTTAACGTTGTCAAAATCACGTAGATGGTACGTGATTAACCATGGTATGCATGGGATTTTCACGTAGATGCTATGTTTGTCACATAAATCATGCAAAATGACAGAAAATGAACAAGTGTAGGGACTTTCACGTAACAATAACGTGAAAAATATTTTGAGTGTATGATGAAGACATCCATTTTGTAACGACAGCGTGAAGACATTGGAGAAAACATGTGAAGACATTGAAAAATATGTGAACGACCCGAATTTTGTATCAGTGCATTAGTGGTTTTTTTGATCGACAGTTTTCGATTTGCCGGAGTTTTTTAAGCCTTCGAGCTTCGGGTAGGAAGACATTTTTTCGCGGACCATGGAAACTTTAAAAAAAAAATACCTGGCATCCCTGCTCTCACAAGATCGCGGTAAACAAGTGCGTTCAAGTGTTCTAGAAAGAAAGCAAAAATCATACGCTCACTGACGTCAGATATCGTTACTGTGAAGCATTCTCAGCTGTCAAAATTCCGTTTGGTAAAAAGGGCAAAATTTCGTGAACCTCTTTTCTTTTCAACTGCGTACCACGCTATAGATGAAAATTATCTAAAGATCAATTGGAAAAGCAGCGGCAATCCAATCACGAGCTCACATTCTACTCTGAACCGGAAAGAGCTCTAATAAAGGCAACAATATAGCATGTATCGTATCGTGGTGCGCGGCTTGAAGGAAGAAAATGTTTCCGTTCTCGTGTCGGATATAAGAGTCAAACAATAACCGTCTTCTTCAAGACGTTACATCCTTATTAATGAAGTGTTGTGAATTGTCTAAAACGGACTCAGCACCGTGAACAGAAGGTGCCGAACTTTTCTGTTTGAAATTGGATTTGTTTCGTATATAACGCTTGTTATGCACAGTATCAACAAATCGTAATAAGCATCACACTGCTGTGCATTTGCAGCAGCATCAAACCACAGTTACAGTTAAGTAATAACCATTCATTATGCTCTTCCAAATACATTTAGTAGCCTTGAAAAAGGCCGATTGCTGTGATTGCAATTTTCATTCAATTATCGCATAAATGCTTCATGGTCCGATAGCGTGCGTTATCCGCTCTGACATAACAAATTTTTCGAACGTTGTGGATAGGCTGACTAGACGTACCGTTTTGAACGGGACAGTACCGTTTTTTCGACTATTTTGAACCGTCCCGTCTTTTTGCCATTTTGTACCGTTTTCGGAGGCTCCTTGAAAAATTCTTAAATAGGGTTTTGCATTGAAATTTTCCTATATGGAAAATAAGTTTCCAAGCAGCCAGGATTTTTCTATTATTACTGAGTACGTTTTGTGCCTTCCTGATAGTACCGCACCACTGAAAAGGACACCTATAGTGAACTGACAAAAAAGTCGCGATTGATAGTTGAGACCAGGCTTGTAAACGGTCTGCATTTTCATTTGATTATATTTTCATTATAATAAAATATTATTACAAGATCAATGATATAAATAATTTCCAGAATACACGCACTCAACGTGCGTAATTCTCATTACCAGAAAAAATGTCAAAATACGTTTGAGGAAAATAACGTCGTGATGGCGATACTCATTTGACATGTTTGTTTAAGAATGTATTCAGACAGCGAGCCTTGGTAGCGTCAGAGGAAGAAGAAGACGATTATCGCAGTGAAAAGTGGTTTTACCGTGACCATTTCGAAGCCTGGTTGAGACCATGGTAATTGTTAGTCAAATTTCCGATCATCCTTGTAACAAATTTCAGAAACTTATTGCAAAAATCAAAACTCTTTTACACTCTTCTACGCTAAATTTCATCAAACGCTAAGTATTGTACAGCATCGGGTAGGTTCATCAAAGCAATGAATAATCGTTTGCATGCTTCGGTTGGTAAAATTTTTCAAAAATCAATTATATCTTGTGTCCCGTTTTTTGAACCCATTTGTCCCGTTTTTATCCCGAGAAAATCTGGTCAGCCTAGTTGTGGAAAAAAAGGTGTGACTTAATTATTTCCAGATATACCATTCTACAACGTACGAAAATTTTTATTTCGTATGTCGTAATACTAATGTACAAAAAATACATCTCATTCATTCTGGCTCAGAGCGATCGTTTGATAAGCCCCGCCTTTATTTTCAGTTCCTTCAGTTTTTCCTCAGTTTCGTAACACGGATGTACAAAAATGATTTCTTGTGGACATTCTGTCGAGCCGGACCGATAGAACTCTCATAAGGGCAACAAAATAACATGTATTGTGTCGTGTTGCGCGGCTTGGAAGAAGAAAACGTTATCTGCTGCCATCCAGCACGAGAACAAGTATAAATTACAACTGGCCCTTCTCAGGGCCACCAACACGTTCTTGAGGCATCGTTAAATTTTTCTTGGCTTGCAAATGCTGGATGCATGATGAAAAATCTTAACTACTCCAATCGCATAATTGTAGAGCACCAAGAGGTGCTATTATATTTCACAACAGTAGCAACACCAATGACACACAAACACAAATGAAATGATGATAAAAGATCAAACTTGTCATTGTTCGTTTATCATCATTTCGGATAACCATTCGCCGCTGATTCTAGTTCTCCCGTTTTCTGTAGTAGAATAGCCTGCCATTTCCAATAATTCTGCAGCTACCTAAAACACCATAACAGCCACCAGAGGTGCTTAAGTATCAACGTGTCCAGCGCGATCAGCCAGAAATTGAAACCCGGCTTTTCTTTCTCCGTCACGATCAGCATCCAACGTTCGTGTGGTGTCGATACAGTCATGGAATGAATTATACATAAAACACAAAGCACGTGTCAAAATTCTTTGCACAGTAACACGCAACACCGTGATGTTATACTGTTGCTTGTCCGCTATCTGCCTTCATCCGCCACGTACAAAATAACTGCATATGTACAATACGCAACCGATAAAAAGAAGAATTCGATTGTCTTCAAAAACGCAAATCTGTACGTGTTAGGTATAATACTGCGTGTGCGAGAGCTCTATCGTCGCGGCTCCGTCGGCTGCCAACATGAAATGAAATTAATATGTTGTGCATTCGCATTACGAACCAGAGACAGGAAGAAACATGAAATAAAGGCGGAGCCTTACAACTTGTAAGACTCCGCCTTTATTACAAGTTATCTCCAGTTTGTCTCTGGTTCGTAAGTTACAACATAGCTCTAAAAATATCAGGAACAAATAGTAGGAGGGTGGTAATCAAGACACGACCGCATGACGTTGACTACCGAATTCTTATATTAAGCATAGTTTACAGTTCAAAGCGAAGTGAAAAATTTGACATGTGAAAAAACGGAAATTTTCGCTTGGGAAATCTGTCGTGAAAACCCGTTTGTGGAACACGCAGGTATTTCACCAGCCTACAGTTTACAGTTTAAGTGAAGCAAAATTCAGGTGTTCACACTCCGAGTGAAGTGAAAACTGGCTGCAACTGACAGAATATAAACGCACGCAAATTTTCGATTGCTGCTGCTTTTTCACTAGCGTTTGCATGCGTGAAAAAAGTAAACCCAAGTGAAAAAAATGAGATCCACAACCTTCGATTTCGCTGGATCGAATTTGTTGACAGTTCCAAGCGAAGTGAAATTTTTACCGGTTGCATTTTTCACGAGCGTGAAAAAATGAACATTTTGTATGAGATTTTCACTTCGCTTGGATCTCTAAATAGGGCTTTATATTAAAACAAGTAATAGTAGAGAGAGTTGCAACGCTTCTTTTACAAAACTTCGAGGCACCAAAAGGTGCCAGTTGCCGATTATTCTTGTTTACTGGTTAGTCCGTCCAGAATTCCAGCCATTTTAGTATTTTGCAGTAACCATGTACTACTAACAGCCACCAGCATTACGGGTGAAACTGGCACGAGATGACCGGTACTATTCTGTCTTTCCTCCTTTCAGCTGCTAACACCTAGCGTTCGTATGTAACCAGTACGGTTTAGTAATGAAACTGATGGGGTGAAATGTTCGAACGGTACCTTTTATACCAAGGCTTCGTCAGTTAGTTGGAAAGATGGAGAGGCTAAGTAGAAAAGAGAATGACAAGGAACGTAAATGAGCATCGGAAACAGAAAGTGACAACAACAATAACAACAAAGTCAGATCGATTGTATCCGTTAGTGTAGGGAGCTGCGTAGCCGCAAGGTAACAGAGTCCGCTTTGTCAAGCGGATGGTCGTGGGTTCGATTCTTAGTAGAACCAGGCCATCCGATGCCAAAAAGGACTTTTAAGCATGGGTTTATTCTCAGGCTCCCCACCACTTACCCTTCCTTTAGGCTGCAATCTACAATACCTTTGCGTGACTTCCTCTTAACAAAAAATAGGTCCTTCTTATCAATAAAACTGGCCAGAAGGACGCACGACGAAACTTCTCCAGGGAATTATAATTGGTGATATTTGGCAAGAGGAACGAGTATTGGTATAGTAGAACAATAAGCGTGTAAGGAAGAGTATCACATTACACACAAGCACTGATGACCAATAATAATAAGCATGCCAATGCTCAATAGCGGTATTGCTATTAACAGAAGTGCGGGATACAGCAGACACCCGGGCATATCTTACAATAGATCTACGATTCTGGTCGCAGTGAGGAAGTCCATACAAGAAAAAAAAATCCGTTAGTGTCGACTGTGCTTGGGAAGAGAGGTAGTGATTGGCTGCGAGGTATAATTTAGACAATCGATATTAATAACCAATTTTTCAATAGTGTATCTCAAACAATAGTTTGTTTTTGTTACATAAATTCAAACGTAAAAGAATTTCTGATCGATTGATGCCAAAACCTCAAAAACCTGATTATAAATGACTAAAAAAAAAAATAAATAAATTTAAATTCAGGCGCCTAGTCAACGTCAAAAGCGACCTTGAGTAAACAACAACAACAACAAAAAATCATTTACAAAGTCAGATCGGTTGTATCCGTTAGTGTCGACTGTGCTTGTGAAGAGAGGTGATGATTGGTTGCTCGGTATGAATTAGACAATCGATGTTATTTATCAATTTTTCAATAGTGTATCTCAAAGCAAAGCCTTGGTGCTACATTCCGATTCGGAACTGGACCTTCTCTTATTTACACACAGGCTTCGCAGCCGACTATTTAGTGTACAGGACAATTGCGGGGCTAGCGCTACGATCCTACTGGCACTAACAGTCTCTCCCGAGACGAGACTCGAACCTACGACGATTGGCTTGTTAGGTCAGTGTCGTACTTCGAGACCATCTTGTATCTCAAACAATTGCTTATTATTGTTACATACATTTACCCGTAAATAAAATTCTGATCGGTTGATGCCAAAACCTCGAAATTCTAAAAAGATATGACTGATATATAAGCGCTCAAAACCTGACCATTTTTCCCTGGTTTCCCTGGTTGAATTACTAGATTTTTAAATTCAGGCGCCTAACTTCGATATACACACCTTACTGCATAATGTTTTCTCTGTAAAGTAAAATACCAAACTACTTGAAAAAAATTTCGTTTACCGTTGTTTTGTAACAAAATTACTGAGAAATCGGTAACCAAATGTGTTTACCGGAATACCGTAAATTTGTTTGCCGAAAAAATCCGTAAAATAGCAAATTTCCGAGTTTAGTAAACTAAAATACCGAATCTCGGAAGCTTGACATAATTAAACCGAGATATCGTTGAACCAAAAAAGCTCTTACCGAGATTCCGAAAAATAGAAATGTCAAAAAACGAAAGCTTCACTATCAGTTTTGTTTTTGTTTCGGTTTAGATGTAAAAGGAACAGGTATTGCGGTTAATTATCATTTCGAAGAAATCTGTAATATTCAGATTAACCTAAAATGTTGAGTATGTATACAATATTATGTCTCAGATCTTGTTTGTGTTTATTGCAAGTATAATACTAAAGGAAAACAATTAATTCTTTCCTTACTCAATTTGGGTGTTGTTTTATTTCCAGGAAGCAACACAGCTCTCCTGTTTCTACCAATGCTGTAATAAGTTGAATCATTTGACAAAATAATCAATAAAATTATACGGATAATCAATCGTTTCCTGTATTTATCTGAGAAATCACAATATGCGTACATCAGTAAATTTTACCGAAATTTTCGTAATAATTCGTCAGTTGAAATTTCCGAGTCCCGGTAAAATATTACCGAGAATCTCGTTAAAGTTTGACAAGTTGTCAATTGTTGGTTTTACAGAATCTCGGTATTTTGACCTATTACCAAGATTTTTACCGAGATCTCAGCTGTTGAAATCTCGGTTATTCATTTTACCGTACTCGATGATATTATCTAAGTGTGTAGACGTTAGTCAACGTTAAAAGATGTCTTGCCCCTAGGTCAAAGATAATTGTTTGTCACTCTTCAATTTTATATTGTAGCAAACACGGACAAATAACAGTCATGATGTCAAATAAATTTGACCATTATGTCAAAAGGTCAAATATTTGACCATTGGTCAAAGAATGTAAAGGCTGTAATACACTCTTTGACTAAGCGTCAAATATTTACCACTTTTTGACAGATAAAAATTTGTTCAAAGATAATTGTTTGTCGCTCTCCAATTTTAACATGGGGCAAACACGGACAAACAACAACCATGATGTCAAATAAATTTGACCATTATGTCAGAAGGTCAAATATTTGACCATTAGACAAAGAGTGTAATACAGGCTTTACAGCCTTTAAAGCCTGGCTTAACCGCTTAACAGGCTTAAAACTTAAAAGTAGTTCACAGCCCTATAGTAGATTAGCTTTACACTAATTGTTCCAAATTCTGCTTAATATAGAGTGAAATAGAATGAGCGTGTAAGTAAATGTCAAAATCAGATTTATAGTTATCGGCTCTGAAGTCGCTGCAGCATTATTTTTAATTCGGATAGTGTAGATTTATCGTTATAAATTTGGGAAACAAGCTGGTAAAATAATTCTAACGTTGTGTATTAAAATGGCAGCAAACCGCGAGCGTCGTGTGAATGCTGGCAATCGCATTGCCAAGTTACTCGACGAGGAGGAAGAAGATGAGTTTTACAAAACTTCCTATGGCGGCTTCCAGGAGACATCTGATGACAAGGAATATATGTAGGAAATTTCTAAGCTTATAATATAAATACATAGTACCTATGCATGTAATTGTTTGCATTGCAGTCAGAAAAATGAAGATGAAGACGATATTGTTGATTCGGACTTCAGTATCGATGAAAATGATGAACCTGTATCTGATCAAGAGGAAGAAGTCGCGAAGCGTAAGAAAAAAGTTACCAGCAGAGCTTACAAGGAGCCAGTGAAGAAAACTTCGCCCGTTAAGACGACTAAGGAAAACAAGGTAAAAGCCGAACGCCAAAAATCTCCGAAAAGAAGAGACAGAAGTACATTTACAGTGCACGATTCTGGGAGAAAATCATTTAGAAAATCAACAGCAGCCAAATCGGCGGCTACTTTGAGTCGCATGAAACAGCGAGTTGAGGCAGAAAAGCGTAAACCTAAAGTAGTTAAGGTTGAAGAATATATCCCTACCCAGGAGGAGTTGCTAGAGGAAGCAAAAATAACCGAAAAAGAAAATCTCAAATCGCTAGGTTAGTGAAAGCAGCTTTTTTGTAGAAAACCAACTCAAGCTTGGAACTTTATTTCAGAAAAGTTCAGACGAATGGAGTTAGAGAAAAAGAAGACTCGGCCCACAAAAAGGGTCTTTACTGGTCCAATACTTAGATATCGTTCTCTCACAATGCCGCTTGTGGAGGAAGTTTTGCAGACTAACAAAAATATAGTACCGGATGCATTGCTTAAGAACGAATCAGATGAAATTGATGAAACGACTGAGAAAAGGTAAATCAAAATTGAACACTATTTAGGTATTTTATGTAGGCTCGTTTGTAATTAATTGAAATACTTTTAGTAAAGAGAAGCTAACTAAGAAGCGTAGAAAATCTGTCATGCCCAAAGTTGAAGTGAAGGGCAAATGTGAGCGTACTTTTATCACATTCGAAAACGACATCGATGATGCTCTGTTCAGCAGCTATTTCCCAAAAGTACCGAAACGAGACCGGCGTAGTCAGGTTTGTGCCATAACTAGGCTACCAGCTCGATACTTCGATCCAATCACAAAACTCCCATATCGTAATTTGCAAGCGTTTAAAATATTGCGCGAAGCTTACTATCAGCAGCTAGAGGACAGAGGAAATACAGACAACCCGGAAGTGAGTGAATGGCTCGAGTGGCGTAAGAAAATTAAGGATTATCGGTTGAAAAGCCTAAACAAGAACAGTTCGCTGTTGGGAATGATTTCAGTTACTACTGCACAAGGGCAGTGAATGGTAAGCACGAAAGATTATTGTATATATGAACATGATTAATTAAATAGATTTAGCATTGAGATTGCGATATTGGCGAATAACGGAGATTGACAATAGAAAAGAAGGAAAGCTGGTAATCACAAACATTTATATTTCTTGTTGGGTTGGTTTGAACAGTGGAAGCGTGAATTGGTTGCCTGATTTGAATGTAAAACACATTACGTAAACAATTATTGCGAGATATTCATCGTGCGCAATGCAGTAACATCAACAATTACCGTTATTTTCTATCACATTGAATTCAGACTATCATGACCATATATGCTAAAGGTTATTGTGTATTTATCATTGGTATATATGGTGGTTTGGTATCAATGTTTTTTGCTGCAGTTGCTCGTGCAGGTTTCACACTTCTACGGTTGCAATTTATCTTAAGTCTAATGGGGCCGAACAGTTCTTATTACGGTTGTCCACGGTTGTTTATGATGGTACATTATTACTGTTTGAATTCGTATGGATTGCGAGTATGGAAAAGAGTTCTCCACTGTAATAGAAGATGCAAAAAGATTGCATCAAAGCTAGATAATCCAAAGTACGCAGCCAATTAGCTCTCGCATAATACTGCGTACGTTGTTTTATTTATAGAAACGTCGTACTGCTTTATCGATAATCGGTAAAGGGTTCAGCTCAGAGTTAACTGATTCATTTTTTTTTAAATTTTTAAATATTCGTTTTATATTGAATTTTGCAACACTGCAACATGCAATTTTAATATTTCTAATGAATTGAATTAACTTTAATAATTATTGGTGGTGGTCTGGTGGATAATAAATGTTTAATCGTGCTTACTCACGGGGTGCTTTCAACACTTTGCATCAAAGAGTTAAATATCGAACATTGAATTAATTTTTCAGGTAACATTTCAACATAAGCGCATAAGCATGGGGGTTTAGTTTATTCAGAATGGGCTTATTAGTTACACTGATACCAATGAGCGCCAGCATTTTTACTACAACTTAAGTACTCTTCAAAAGTATCAATTCAACTGATTCGTTTTACTTGCTATAGATTTATAAACCTAGTAAAATAAAATCTCGGTTAAGAGAATACAATGCGTGAACATTATTAGACTACTAACGCTACTTATTTGCTACCATTCACTTTGTTTTGGCTTCAAACATTTAGTATCGTGATTATTAGTTGTGGGTTTGCATAAATTTTCGATGATTTATTCTGTTGGCATCTGCTCATATGTACTAACATCATATGATGAAACATTTGGCTCGTTAACATTCCTGTTTGTGTGTTTGGTGAAACTACTTTAAATCGTTTTATCAACATCTTCGGCCGTCCGCTCAAATCATTTGTTTTCGCGTAGGGCAAAATACAATTCAAACTGTCGCTTGCTTATCTCTGCATATCTGTTGCCCTGTTCAATTCAAAATGGATTAAACAATGCCTACAACAACGTCTACTACATACAAGTAACAGTTAACTATATATTTCATTTCTCTAAATACATTCAATATAAACGTAGTGTTACTAAGTGAGTATTCGTAATTATTGTTGTAATTTCATTCAACGAATCATTTGGATATAAAACCTAGTATTAAAATGTTCGTGTGGGATTCATTACTTAAACTATCATCGTTAACCAGTAATTTTCTGAATTTGCATTCGTTTAGTTTGGCATTCATTTACGTCTCTTTCTAATAAATACTGTTGTTACATGCAACGCCTTGCTTTGTGCGCTATTCATATCATAAGATTAACAGTTATGCATTTAAAACTATTCCTAAAATTAATTGTTTGTATTGTTAAAACATGTCTCCTTGATGTTAACTGAAAGATTTAACATTATTATCACACATTAAAAGCATCAATAATCTACGCCTTGTTTTGTACTGCCGTCCTGTGCCCATTAATTAAGTGTTAGTAGTGAGAACTAGCAGTGGCTTTCTGACAATGCAATCATGATCAGTTTGTTACTACTTTGTGAAAAATTCTAAATGGTGACTGTTGATTGAATGAAAATTGATGTCAGTATTACAAAAAAAAAACTTTCATCTCGCTCTATTTGAAATGTTCGCGTTCGTTTGAACAAATCAGTAAAATCAATTTGCACAGAAAAGCAGTATGGCACCAGTTAAGTTTTTAGTTACATTTCATTTCTACTCACTCGACGATTGTTACAAGTAAGTTTACAGTTAATGGTTAAAACTTGCGTTTAAAATCGTTCTTAAAACACAGACAAGTGCGATTATGCATCTAAAATAGCTTAAATCAATGTATCTTCGTCCTGGGTTTCAAAAAGCATCAGCAACGAGTGCTGTGAGGACGAACGGCCTCCTAGGGCGGCCCCGGTAAGGGAACCGTCCGGTGAGAGTAACCCTGTTTGCAGACTGTAATTGTCACGGTATCCGGAGGTGGACGACGTTTGAGAAACGGAGTCCCACGAGAGATCTCCGATAGCTGTAATATTTTTGTTGATTAGTTCATGCGGTTCACCTGGTACGGGATGGGGCAGACTTCCGCCAACAACCGCAGTCACCGTTGGTGGCGGATGCGACTCGATACTATGATTATTGGAACGAGTTGTACCACGACGACAGCGGAAAGTCTTTCTGCTTTGGGCCCTTGAGCGCTGTAGGCGGTGTTTCTGATTCTCCCCTGAGCTGTCATCTGCCAAGCTATCCGGGGAGAGAGGAGTGGTGGCTGTCTCACCCGATGACGTTTTGAATTCTACTGATGAGACAAAACGCAGTTTCGGAGGTTGCACCTTGCTTGATGTTTGCATCGAGATGGAGTGTGTTAGGTGAGGATAACTTCCACTTTCTGTTAAAATGCTAGACAAAGGACCCTGTCGTATGATTGACCCCTCTGGAACAATCCCGGGTGTTAGTGTTATGCCATCACCGCTCTGACTGTCGGCCATCATAATTTCTTTGTTCGTTGTGGTTGTAGAGCTGGATAAAGACTCGCCTCTAGGAGCGTGAAGCGTTTGCTGAGAAAGAGTATCACTAGGTGTACAAACTCCGGTTCCGCTTCTCGAATCTTGTTGGTAGGATGAAAAACTTGGAGCTTGAGGACCTCCTGTGAACATGGAAATCAGTGATGGTCGTTGCTGATGTTTCGGGGGTTCCTGTGGTAAAGATACGTTCGGAACTTCTCGTCTCGCTGATTCTGCTGGTGGAGGTTCTCGATCTAGAAATTTATGTATGAAAATTATGTATTAAGTATGAATTGCAGCGTGCTATACCGTATCTTTTCTCCTCCAGTTCCTCCCGCAAATCTCTTATTTCTCTGGCAAGCTCAAGTAAAATGGCACCCCTCGATTTTACGCCTCCTGTTGGTGGCATTCCTCGCATTCGCTCTCGTATTAAAAATTGCATGTGCCTCTCATGATCTCCGATCGGGGGTTGTGATATCTATAAAGTTGGTAACTTGATATTGATGTATATTTGATTGACTTATAAATTACCTTGTGAAGAATAAATGGCATAAGCACGATGTAAAGCGGTGTTCTCTGGGTAACAACAAATTCTAGAAAGCTCCAAAGCTCAGGAGCAGCTTCATTACGCCGTCCCAAGTCTCGCATGACTCGCACAATACGAGGCCATTCGTTAGCCAGTCTAGGTTCGAAGCAAATGCAAAGCACACGTAGCGCTAGAAATGTGGCTTGATAGAGCGAAGTTGATATTTTGGCTGGTCTTTTTGCATCACGACTTCCAGTAAAAGTCAGCGAACCGGCCCTAATATCGGCTCCTGTGCGATTACTTTGAACACCTGATTGAGTGGTTCTTCCTGCCACGGGGCTCATTGCATTTAGAACGGCGGTGACCAGAAACGATACATCTGATTGCTTTAGCTCTCCAATATCGGAAATGCTTCTTCCACTGCACACTTTGAGGCACAGTGGCATTAACAGATGCATCATAAATCTTTCGGCCTTTTCCTGAGTTGGAAATTCCACACTTCCTCCACATATTTGCTCCAGCCCTAATGATAATGAGTCCGCAGGACTAACAACTTGAAGTGCAACTAAACGCACAACCTGAGAACAGAAAAACGGAGGTGGGCTTTTCGACATAAGTGCAGCTCCAGCACTTGATACACCTTCTAAAAAGTTTCCTGGCTCATTTACTATCAAGTTTTGAACTGTCGTGAGAAAAGCTTTCATTTCACGCCAATGGAGCACATGTGGATAACGGACAATTGCCTCGTACACCCCTTTCAAGAGCCCTGCAGCTGCTTCCCAGTCGGTATTGCGCTGTAACAAGGGGTGTTAGTAAACTCTTTTTTGTTAACCTAAATTTAACTTACTCGAATGGAAGTTTTCTTTGAAATTTTCAAAAACACCTTATCCAGTCTTCTCAGAATAGTAACCAGTGCAGGTTTCATGCCATGATCATCTGCCCACTCAGCTTTGGGAAATAGAAACTGCATGTATCGTTGTAATCCACGGCAAGCCATAGACTCCGGATCGTAGGGTGACACCTTCAGCAGGGAGTGAGCGATTTCCGCTAGACGAACGTGACATTTGACATCTAGAAGCTCAACTGGCTTTCCCTCTCCCTGTTTCCGTGCGATTTCATTCAAACGAGTAGAAGCGCGTGTTATAAATTCCCCGACCACGGACAGCAAGACATCACGAGGACGCCGAAACTCAGCACGGATAGTTTCCGAATCTTCGACGGATTCATTTATAATTTTCGTACGACCCACATCGCTAACATACTTCGAGTGTGATTCTTCATCAAAATCCAGACCCGGTGAGCAAGGTGGACCACGGGAACAGTTTCTTTGGCTGGAACCCTTGTGCTCAGGACTATTCCGGAAGGGGCCATTGTAACTCCTATGGGAATAGAATCAAGAAATAGTAAAACCAAAATAGAGCATTCGGTGAGTGTACGTACTTGGAAAGACCTTCGCAGTTGTGTACCATTGTTCTTATAGCAACCGCCAATTGTAATATAATATCACGCTCGCATTTTCCTTCCAAAGGAACGTAACTGGGGGATTGAATTTGTTGCATGTAGCATGGTAGAATAGCTTCCAAAATTATCTGTCATTAAATATTTCAATTGGATTGAGTGATTACGTAATAGATGAAACAACCTACCAACATTTGATATCCTCTAGTACTTTCTGCAGAATAAGATACCACCATGACACACAGGGTAATGCAGTCCAAAACAGTCACCATTTCATCTTCATCATGATAACAGAAATCAATAGCTTTAAGCGGTTTGGATTCCTTAACGAGTTCCGCGATATTCAGTGGATCTGGCGATGGAGTTTCTAAGCTCAGCAATAGATTGAACAAACAACTGGATTGTACTTTATGTGCCTCGCCATACGCACCGTCTTCATCAGTGTCCAATATAGCGGAAACTGATCCAAACATCTGCAGAATGAATGGTTTTCGATTTAGTAGATAGAATTGTTTGACCGCATATTCGATTGTTGTTGTGACCAGTTTGTTGGTTTGATGCAGGGAATAAACTTGCAAAAGGGTTGGCATTATCATAAAATACCCATTCGTAGAAAATATATTTTTGAAATTGAATGCTGCATTGATGAATGTAGCCGTGACATAGCGCATTATACACGAATCTTCCGAATGCAGAAGAGCAGCTCCCGAGAGTACGTTCAAAAACAACTGGATATCCGCCGAGTAGGCAAAGTTGCCAGCCATTGCTTCGAACATTCGAGCTATCAAACGCACCCACATGAATTTGTGCAGTACGTCTAGACCTAATAGTTCTTTACCGAGCTCGCCACCTTGATGTAAGTCCAAGTCAACTTCCAAGGCTTTCCGCGGAAATGACGGAAGCTTCATCAGTTCCTCGTGTAGAAACACCACTCGCTGTACCACCATATCGACATTCTTTAAAATGGCCCAAGTGAGATGAACTTTTCCGATTTCAACAAACTTTTTGTACAGCTCTTGCCTTTGCAAAGCGTTGAATGCTTCTTCGGGTTTCATCTCCAACAACCGCAGCTGTGGATATTGCGACCGTTTGAAGAAATATAAATCCCTCACATACCAGTTGGGATTCAGTATTTGGTGGGTTTTGTAATCTACCAGTTGAAACTGATTGAACTTTTTCTCATCGATTCCGAAAAAATCCAGTGACTCCGTCAAAAGCTGTGTAAATTGGGTATCTTCTTGCACCGGAAATTGGGATGGGATTCCACCTTCGTCTGAAAATGTATTGCTCTGGAAAATGGCGCTCTGCAATCCTGTACCTAATTAAATGAATTTACCTTCTGGTCCGTGAACTACGATTTTTTTGGCTGACGGAACATTTGCCGTTAACATAATAGATGCGTCACATTGCTCCTTCCGAAGAATCTGCTTCAAATCCTTGAACATGATTCCGTGCACACTGTGAACTATCATCCATAGCACCGAGAGAGCTGAACCTACCAACTTTAGATAGGATGGATAGATTAGTGAATATCATAAGAGTGTTTCATGGACAGTGTAAGGCGTTCAAAGCGAAATAGAGCACTAATGACGAAAATCAGTTTGGGGTAAGGGGTATTAAATCACAAAAAAAATCATTTATACTTTTTTATATTGGATATTTAGCGGAGTAGTAACTACAAAGATAGTTTAGCAACATGAAAAATCTGGAATTTCTTTTTTGTTTTTGAAACAATCTAGGGATCAGGAAATTTTGAATGAAATCATTTTTGTTTTAAAAACTGTCATTTTTGAGGAACCAATTTTTCTGCTCTTTAATTAGTAAATTTTTAATAGTTATCGTTTTTTTTGTCGTCTGCCACGTTTTTTTATGTTCAAATAGTATGTCTGTACGACATCATCTAATGTGTAATGTAAAAAGTTAAACGTGATATGTTGAAGGGGGTTGTTACAAAAATGGCGAAAATACATGAAAAATTCCCTATTTTGGAAAATTGAAAGATGATATCATAACTTGAACAAAGTTCTATGAAATCTAAATCAACTAAAATCAACAAAAAAGTAATGTACAGTAGTAAATTGAGAATGATATTCATGATTGGAATGATCGTTCTCACCCTTATACTACTCACTTGAATTTACCCATTTTTGATGATGACTACCTTTGGTAATTGTTTCGGTAATCATTAATGTGATGTAAATGGGAGTGTGGTGTTTTTCAAGGGAAATTGAACTTGGTGTATTTTATTTTTATGATCTTAAGATACTAAGAGACTATTAATAAAATTAGGATTTGAACTCACAACATGTTGGTTATCATGAATGCAGTTTGTGCTTCACACCATCACTATAGCATGCTAGTGTATCGTACCTGCTGGCTGCATTCGTGTGTGGAACGCACGTAGAACATAACGTATCCAATGATGTAGTTGTATAGGGCAAACGCTGCTTGTTGCGGTAACCTGGGCACGAATCTGATTAAATGTCTCAACAGCTTGAACATTTGGTCCTGATGATCCCTGGTCAGTCTCTCGAGAACGTAGCGTAAAAAGAGGGCGGAGTCCTCCACCAAACAAACCCAGATTACCTGATAAGCCGTCTCATAAACCGAGCAGCCGTCTGCGTTCACAGCGGCATCATCGAGACAGGCAACGATTTGCATTACCGAGGAACACAAGCACGAGGGGAAGACAGAGTGGGCGGCGTGCATATGAATCGCTGATCGGGCACCATCCTCTTCCTCTTCGATATGATCCTCGCCAGGGCCGTGATCGAGGCCTGGCTCGTATGCTGCCTGCTGTGTCAGTGGGATTGTTGTTATAAGGAAGCTTTGCCTTTCAGAACGTTGTTTGTCTTCCTGTTGTTGAATGGCGTGGCGGATGGCTTCAGTTTGCTGCTTTTTGCGTGTTTTTGTTGCTGTCACTAAAGATCGCTGCCAAACGGTAAAAAGTAATTTGTAAATATTTCTTGTACTCAATTGTTTCCTAAAAATTACATGTCTTTCCTGGTTGAGAGTAACTTCCATATCTTTGTTCTGCTGTCGGGGGCTCCAGGGAGGATCAACAACAGGCAAACTTTCTATGCCAATTTTAGGGGAAGGAAGAGTAAATTCTATTCCAGGTGGTGGTACCTTGAAAGACAAATGAGCTCCCTCCTCCATTCTAGGCCACACCTGAAAACGATTCTTCCAAAGCACCTGATAACGTAGCATCGCTTCAATTCGGATGTTAGGATTCTTATGCTTCAAGGCTCGTTGCATTAGCTCTGACGCCGTGGTAGGAGCCTTCACTGAAGCCAAAATAAACAGGGCTGCAGACGCAGCGGACACTTCCTGATTTGATTCGAGAAGAAGTTCCCATGCCACGGGAGTAATGTCTATAAATTGTTCTTCTGTTAAGACTGCGGCACCCTTGACAAGAGTGCAAATCGGCACGTGAAACATATCACGGACATGATTTTTCAAATATTTCAAGATCAGTGCTGGTTCCTGCATTTTTTTGTTTTCATCTATTCGTTGAGAGTATTGCGAAGTATTGGGTTCTGAGTCGTCTTGAATTATTCTGCAATGAATTTAATTTTCGATAAAGGTCATCATAACACAAGAACTGATGTTAAACCTGTCACGCTTGGTAATACTATCCTTTCGTCGCGAAGGCGACGTTAGTGAAGAGCTTTGATCGGATACTTTGCGTCCTTGCTTAGGGCGATCTCGGCGCGTATTATTCTTGCCAGAATCTGCCATGCTATTGAATGCCATCGGTAATAAGCCGAATTCCTCACCATAAATCTAAGAAAAATAAAATGTAATTGTGTTAAAAAAAGTATCTACACACGATGAACCCGGGTGTGTGCCTCCTGTGAGGATTGAACTCACGACCGCTGGTTTACGAGACCAGCGCTCTACCACTGAGCTAAAGAGGCTGACGACGAAGGGGCGTTTAGAGTGCTATATGAAACTAACTGTAGGTGCGCATGCGCCTATCTCGTATTAGTAGGTATGTGATTTAATGCCTCATTTCGAATATGTATTCAATATTTTCTCAAATGTATCGATATTGGAAAAAAAGATAATCATAACAAATAAATGCATCATTTTGCAATGTTTTTTTTATTTATGCAATTCAATTTCCAATGCAAAGACGCCTCAATATCTGTTGATCATATGGATTATAATGGAATAGTAAAGGACTTGTATACAACGAAAATGTGTTGTATGCAACATCTTTTATATGTAACGCACTATGGGCAAATGGCGTGCACAAATTGTGAATGCTGTCATACTGAATTAGTCATTTTTCAAATTGCTGTCTATATTTTTTGCATATATATTATTCTACTTGTTTAGAAATGATTGAAAATGTAATCTCACACATCTATTATAATCATTCGTTGTAACAAAGTGGAAACAAAGCAATACTATACATTATAAAGTTTGAATCCGAGAATTTTACGACGAAATTTGATTCTTTTTGCTTCTAAAATGGAAGTTGTTTTAGACATAATCGAAAAAGTATATTACAAATGACGGAAGCAATCTCAAACTGGTTCTCTCTGATTTGTCTGGATTTACTTGCTTGATATTTTGCTTATTTTAAAATAATGAAAAGTGCATGGAATGTTTAATGTATTTGCACTAAAACATGACCAGTTCATTGAGCAAACTAATTGGAATTGGAATGAACAGCAAATAAAAATATCGACAGAGTAAAAAGCAGGGGAGAATTCCTTTTGCTAGAGCGTTGAGACAAAATATGCGCTTAGAACCGCAAAATTGTTTTGTGTACTAAAATCTGTGGTCAGCCAATAATTGCAAAGTTAGCTTTTACAGTGAAATACACAGAATGAGGTAATGGTAAATTTTTCCACCAGATTAACTAGATGCTTCCTGTATCTTTTGATCTTTTCTTTAAAATTAAACATGATGGTTAATAATATTTACCTTTCGAACGGCCTTCACCAGACGAGTCGCTCCTCGCATGTGTCTCCGATAGCAATACGGATGACAGAAGTTTTGATGATCACAATAGTAGTTGAAAGAGTTTAAGAACGCCGTAACAGAACGCAACCACGGAAGATTTTTCGCTGTTTCATCGGAATCGTTGGAATCACAAGGCGATTCCGGTGGTTGATCATCACTAATGAATAAATAATTCGTCGGTCATTTATGCATTTACATAGTTCATAGTTCATAATTCCCTACCTCAAAATGCCCGGTGATTCTTCGCCGCCACTGACTTGTCCTGGTTCAGAGTTGTCACTGCGGTCGGACAAAGATGACACCTTTCGGCGGGACTGTATGGAATCTGTCCGTCGAACGGGATCTAAAAAATAAAACTCGTAAATAACCTTGTTTGCAAATGCCATAACAGCACGCATAAAAGATATTACAATCATCATTATCCTTTAAATCCTTGGCACCACGCCTCAGTTTCAAAGACCGTCGTTTGAAAGAGCCGCCAGCAGGAGTTGTGGAAGTTCCACGTCTTAAAAGGAAGTTTCTCGTAGTAGTGATGGATCGCTTTTGGGCTTCTTGGAAGAGGGGGGAGACATACAAAGTTACCCAATTATTTTACAGGATGATCAAGGTTGACAATCATGCGGTCAACAAAAATTCAATTCAATAGTTCGGTGAGGGTGTAGTACATAGTGTTTGCATAGGGAAAACATTCTAGCTGCTCTAGATGCTTTAAACTTACGTTGTACGACTTCCTCGCCTTGTATTGTTAATGTTGTGTTGCTACTACCTTCGGACTCATTGTCCGGCTCCTGGAGAACGAACGATATTTTGCGTTCAGCTTGACCAGCGATCGACTGCAAGCTTTGGGCAGAAGTTTGCGAGTGTCCCATTGAACTCAATGCCATAGACCAGCGACGATTTGTTTCACTATGAAAAACCCTATTTGCATTTATTTTGAAAAGTGCGTGTCATTTGCATCAGATCTTACCGGCACACTTTATCCCACGGAACTTGTTTTTCTTTGGTTGACAGTCTGGATATTTTCGGTAGTGTTTGGTACGTTTCTCTCAGGAAACCGGTAATTTCCATGAGCAACATACACGCCACCAACTTTAATGCCGGAGGACAGTCATTTCCGTGCGGATTCACGCTCACTAAAAAGCGAATAGTTTAAATTTGAATTTGATTGTTTACTTATGATTGACATTACTTTCATCGAGGAAATCTTCTTCTTCATCTTGCTGCAACAGTTGTTTTTGTTTGTCTAGATCCGATAAGTTGGCGGAAATTTGATCAAATGTCTTCTTTTCGTTGTTCAGCATGTCATCCAGCCTAAATCCCAATGCTTCACCCCACTAAAATATATAAAAGTTTATACAAATTGTCGAGCGATTCACAAAAAGTGAATAAACCTGATGAAACATCTTTCCTGCAGCTCGTTGCAGTATATGAATTCGGCGAACTCCGGCAGCCAGAGACGTACGATTTCCTAGCGCAGGGCCGGAAGGTCTAAATGATGGGATGTTCTGTTTCATCCAACTAGGCCACTGGCCGCGGTTACACAAATGAACAAAATGAGCGCACTCCATAAGGAGAGCAGCACGTGCAACAATTGGTGCTTGGGGTAGATCAAGCAAAGCAGCAATCAACGGTGGATCGGGAATCGATCCAGGAGCACATGTCTCCAGCAAGAAAGAAAATCTAGCCATCCCTTCACGAACTGGATTCATTGGTATTAGGCGCCGTTCCTTCAAAACAACCACCTCCGATTCACGAGGACCTTCGGCAGTATCGAAAGAACTTCGGCGACTAAAGTCTGTAAGCCATGAAAATCAGAACAGTAAAATTTTATGAATAAATATTTAGTTGAAACTTACAGCTTCCAGATACATCCTCTGTTCCACCCATCTTCTTTTTCCCTTTGCCAATTCCAAAGCGATTTAATCGGCGTTCGACGCGTCTGCGGGCCCGTTGAATCGAACGTCCAATTCCTTCGGTAGCGCGAGCACGTGCCTGAAAGTTCAGTGACCCTTTCCGCATGAAAGAAGTCGTTATCTCCGAACTACCAATTGGACCCGATTCTAAATCAATAGATTCTCTGTCTTTTGAACCTCGAAACCAGCGAACTATTCCGCTAAGTCGTCCAACAGAGTTGCGTTCGGAACTTGAAGTTGAATCCGATAGTAACGCTCTTTCGCTGTGTCTTGGCGTTAAGGTAGGTCTAGGTGGCGCACCCTTCCGGCGAATATTACTTAGCGGGCTCTGGCTAATCCGACAATGTTCCTCTAATCCTTCGGTCTCCAATAGGCTCTGTAATAACAGCGGTACAAACTGCGTATTTATGCGAGTTATTTATTTAACATCCAACATCAAAACAACATCCAGTTTACTTACGGCACATGTGGATGATGTGCTTTTTTTCTTAAATAACAGTTTTCGTTGATTCTTTTCGTCTTGTTGATATGATTGAATGTCATTTGCAGGGATATGCCTGTAAATGGATAAATTTGGTTAACCATAATCGGGATTGAACAAATTGTATGGTTTCGCACCTGATGACACGAGTTGTTTGCATATTGGGGGCTTGCTTGTGTGGTCGTGGTGTAACGGCCAGTATTCCGCTCAAGGCCACCCGCCTAAACGGTCCTCCGTGGGCACCCTTGACGTATGTCACGAGCTGGCGAACATCGCAGTATAGAGCAACATTTTCCTGCCCCTTAAGGTCCTTTAGGGCATCCACGAACCTGCTAACTAAAGTTTTGAAGACCGCCGCAATAACCTGACTCTCAGCACCTCCGCTAAGGCCGCTACCAAAGTTGGTTGCGTATCCACCCTGGCCGCCTGATATACCGCCAAAGTCAGGGGTCAACGATTTTATGGCAGATGGTCTCTTAAGGTCTGAATGTGATAGATGAAACACGTATACGTGCAAGCAACTACTTTACAAGCTTACGGGTGTTGGTGTGGAAAATTGTGAAAGTAACGTTATGCATTTTTATTTTGTGATCAATTATTCTTCATACCAATTAGTGATGGACCATAACCATTGCATACCATTATAGTTGATTAATGAAGTAAGTAATGAGAAGATATTTTGCTTTGTTAGTCATATGATTTCTGACAGGCCGGAAACCTGTAATCTATAATATTTCTCGGTTAAATCGCGATCGTAAAAATCACATATTTTAACCACAAATTTTTTTTTAAAGAATATCGTTTCACAAAAGTCGGAACATTAATAAAATACAATAAAACTGCAAATGTTCAATTTAATCATTAACTGTGTGCAGCCGAGTCATTCAAATTGGATTGTAAGCTATACACGATCTCAAATAACTTATAGAGAACATGCTTTTAGTATCATTAAAAAAATAAACCTTAACTTGGTCGTGAAATACAACTATAACAATACGTGGGCTCATGTAAAAAGTACGAAGTTGCAATAAAATTTCACCCAATAGGCATGACAAAAGTTGACCAAAAAAAAGAAAACAAATGAGTAAAATTAGGCTCAACAAAAATTGAACTGACAATAAGCAAAAATGATTCGTTACCTGAACCCTTGAATGTAAACCGGATCATCAATTTAACGAAATTGAGCTCTTGTGACTTGATTTTTTGATTTTTTGTTTTTTTTTAAAATGAGTTTCGTCATTCTTCGGTCAAACGATATCGAGGTTATTCTTATGAACACGGAAGTTCATTGATTTATGGTAGGATTTCAAATTAATTTGCGGTAAACATGATTGTTATGTCGCTTTTGAAAACTTGAAGGGTGTCTCACATTAAATTGCATTTCTCTTGAAAATTTGTGTAGAGTAGTAAATGTGTATTGTTTACATTGTATTTTTATCGCTGTCACTTTCTCCAAAATTGAAAAAAATGGTGTCACCCGAAAAGCAACGACGCGAATCAATTTTGTTCAAGCACTTGGAAAATCCTAAACTCTTTCGGCGGGACATCCGAAAAACAATTCGGAATCGTGCAGTCAATGGTAAGTCATGTGATTAAACGTTACTACGGACCTCTGTTTATCGAACGGAAGGTGAAATACGGTCAGAATGAATGTTCTATTAGTGATCAGAATCACAAACGTGTCTTGGAAGCGTTTAAGCGGAATCCCAATACTTCGGTCAGGGATGTGGCTAAAAACTGGAATCTGTCCAAGTTTTTCGTTCAGAGAGCCAATGGCCGAGAGGGACTACATACGTACAAAATGCGGAAGGCTCCAAATCGCGACGAACGGCAAAATACGGTGTGAAAGTCGCGGGCCCGGAAACTGTACACTTAGATGCTAATGAAGCCTCATTGTCTCGTAATGAATTACGGGACTTACGTCAAGATAGACTTCCGACAGCTTCCGGAGCCTGCCCAGCACAAATTTGATGTTCCGGAGGAAATAAGGAAGCATAAACTTTCAGAGTTTGCCAAGAAATACATGATTTGTCGAACGGAGTTCGGAGCAATCAGATGTTTACAGAACCTAATGAGTGTAGCTAAGAGTAGGGTGCGAGCTTACCTTTATGATATTGCAGTTGAATGAAAAAGATATGCTGAAAGCTTACTAATAGGTTATATTTTATTGTTTGAAAAATTGAGAAGGATCGCTCAACTAGGTAATTTTATACAGCGTTTTTTCTGTTATGCGATTTGATGTGGGACACCGTTTATTAAAGAATAGAAATCTCTTTTAATAAAAACAGAAATCTCTTTTAAAATAATAGGCAGAAGGATATTGTTTGCCAAAAACTGCATTTGAAAAGTGGTTGATCAATTGACAATTTGAAATTTGAGTGCTCTGTATTATATTATACTCCAATATATTTTTTCCCGAATTTGTAAGTTAAAGTAAACTCCATCACACAATATTAATCTCCATTAATATTTATCCATGTAATAACAACATATCAAATAACGATCCAATTGAACAATAGTGATAAATCTAACACCTGGAGAAGAAGGGATCATTTCCTTATGAAACACTGAATTTTATATTATTATAGTAATAACTCTTCAAGCTAAGTAATTATTAAGACTGAGACGGAACTGCAATCTGCATTAACAAAATAGTTGCAATTCGGCGATATTTTTAAAATTACCAAATTTTATTCCTCAGTAGAGTAGAATTCTATACCTAGACGCTTTCTAGACGTCGTGTTGAAATTGAAAATTCGCTTTTGGATCATATAATTAGCTACTCAGATTTATAAACAGCAGATCGAAATTTGGTTAGCAAATTTGAATCAAAACAAAATGTGTAACGAACAACATAAATATAATGGAAGTGGTCCTCACAGACATTTTTGACTGGAATTTCATATCTAAACGCATACCTTAGTAAGAAATATGGTTACTACTCCTAATAGAGAAAGTCGTGGTACAAGAGAGAATAAATGGTTTAAATTATACGCTCGAAAAACGCTTTATTGGTACGCCAGATTTCAATTACTATCATTATCAGATGTCGTGGAAGTCACTGAAATCTATTTCTCGACATTTGTGGAATGTTGCATACATTGGTCAAATGCCACAACATTTGGCAGAACACACTAATCGGAGAATGAGAATTCAGTTTTGGTGTCCTCACACGCGATTACGGAACGCCTTGATATAAACAGGCCAATGTTTGTAAGAAAGCAGACATTCTATTAACGAGGGAGAAAAACGGTGGAAAAACAATATGCAACACCCTTAAAATAAGGTGGGTGGCTTGTCAACTTCGAAAAAGAGGAAATGATGAACAAATATAAACAGGAGCATAATAATATTTGGGTATCAAACCTTGAAACAGAACGGTGAACGTTGACCTCTACAAGCGAATCATGCTGTTTACAACAAAACGAAATGATTTTTTTTACTGGTTCGGTAGTTGAAATGTCAATTTCGATTAAAAATAATCTCCAACAATATAACAAAAGTTAATTTCTCAACAGAAAATGGTTGCATAACTTGGTATGTGAATCACAATGAACCCTATGATATTTTTCTGGTAATCGAAGTGTGGTATTGTAGTAATGTTCGATGCTTGTACTTACTAAGAGGCGATAATAGGGAGCTAGGATCAACACAAAAACCAACAAAGGCATGGAAGAATTCAATCAACTCGTGCAGTTGCGTAGTCCTTATCATATTTCTCAGATAAGCCTTGGACAGCTTGGAGGCTTGCCGTAGCAGTCGTGATAGTATAGAATGACAAGCTGTGCGTAATACTTCCGCGGGTGGTACTCGATTACCTGCAAACAATATTTAACGATGAACTAAGATGCAATCCTCGGTAGAGAGGTAATTTGTGGACTTGCCATCGTTGCAACCATGTGGACAACCCAAATGTAGTAGCGCTCTTTTGACGATACCCATAGACAGTGTGTGCGCGTGTTCTCCTAACTTCAACACGCCCGAGTCTAGCAGTAACTCACATATATTTAAACCCGTTTCCAAAACCCGCAATGTGCAAATGTTGGAATCGCGTTTAAAAACGCAGTGTACTGCTAGGAGAACTATTTCATAATCGATGCTGCCCTCTTTGGTTATATAGAAACTGGATCCGGGAGCCTCGGTTTCGTCGGCTCCGCTATTATACCCTGTTGTATCGAAAAATATTATAAAGAATCGAAACAAGACATACATAATTTAATCGAACCTACCAATGTGCGAGTCAGTGTGGGATCGTAACATTTGACTTTTAAATATTCCCGTACTTCCTCCAATACTCAGAGCATCCAACTGACTGTCTATCGAACCCTGTGAAATAAGTGGTCAGTTTTTGTTTCACTTGGAAGTCAAGTTAGAGATTTTTTTTAGTATGTTACACCGATGATAGTAAACACAAGAAACTGTTTTCTCGATTTTGGTAAAAATGGCTAGCCCATTCTTCAATTATGGGCAGTGATTATTCTCAATAATTTTATCGAATTTTACTGAAAGATGGCGAGTGCTATGACGTCTTTCTCTGTGCATATTTCAACTTTCTTAAACCTCATTTTGAAAGAGCAAATGGACAATATACGAGCAATGTGCTTCAAATGTTAAAGAGATGTTGTTTAAAAATAAACTTGTGATTTACAATCAAATTTTTGACTGTATGCTGTTCCGATCTGGTCAACTTGTTCAGAATGAAACGCTGAAAATGATTTTAAAGCATGCTACATGGTTTGTTTCACTTAAATGGCATATACTGATGAAGAAACATTAGAAGCTTTTAAATAATTTGTAATTATTGTAAGATTATTTCCCTTTTTGACAAGTGGGCTCAAATCCTCACGAATAATCCTAACGGCGAAGGCCCAGTAGACTGGGACACGGTTATATGGGAAAAAAGCGATGGTGTTATTTTTCGCTCCCATGCACTTTTCGTGTTCCTTATGGGTCCTATAACAACTGTGTAACTTTTCAGATCGATCGGTGAAACGCCCGATTTGCGCCCGATTTTTAAAGCTTCCATACGATTTTATACGGGAAAAACCACGTTTTCAAAACTTTTTCTATAGAGATGTCCAGTTGGCTCCTAAAACTATATCAATACATGATATTTATAGGAAATTTTCCTGGGAAAAACTCTACTGAATACCGCAAGGCGCTGCTTTGCTTGTGAAAAAGATATTCACCCCAGACTGAATGAATATCTGACGAACGGCTCACCATTGAATTTTACTAGCAATACTGCTGCAGCATGCTGCTGTTGCAAATTCAACCATGTGATAAGAAATGATATCGCTTAAATTTATCTTGGAGGCTTCCCCGAAGATACTATGAGCAAAAATCACACTTTGAAAATTAATTCCACGCGAATTTATTTCTCATACTTAAGCAAGTTTGCAATAGCAGCATGCTGTATCAGTGTTGCTGGAAAATTTCAATGGTGAGCCGTCCGTCAGACATTCAATCAGGTCGGGGTCAATAGCTGTTTCTACAAGCATTGTAGCGTCTTACGGTCTTCAGAAAAGTTTTTCCCAGGAAAATTTCCTACAAATATCATGTATTGATATATTTTTAGCAGCCAACTGGACATCTCTAGAGAATAAGTATTGAAAAAGTGGATTTTCCCGTATAAAATCGTATGGAAACTTTAAAAATCGAGCGCAAATTGGGCGTTTCACCGAGCGATTTGAAAAGTTACACAGCTGTTATGGGACCCATAAGGAACACGAAAAGTGCATGGGAGCTAACATTTATTTTTTGTCCCACCCTACTGGGCAGTCGACTCCTCGTAAACGCCACAAATAGCCGTATGCATCTCCGACGGCGCAAAGTGTCGCTCCCATCATCTAAAATGCGCTAATTTGCCCATTGGAGCCGATGATAGTAAGGTGCCAATTCAAAGAACTGGTAGTGAAGAAAACGGACTTGAGTCGAACTTCGTTATAGTACCACATCTCTGTGCTAGCACGTACATTGATCTACCCTAGTGAAGTCACGTGACAGTGGCTTGAAACGGCGAGGTGGTACCTGGAGCAGGATTCTCCATCCCGTAAAACATAGCAGGCCGTCAGGAAACGTTCTGCGTTTATTGCCTGGTGGCAATCTGGTAGGAGAGTGATCAGATGGTGGGAATCAGTCTTAGCACCAGATTCTCTTTCCTGACTCACGTCGGTCGGGGCGTCATAGTTGCTTATAAATCATTATGAACGACCTACCCTAGCCATGACCTTACTGGCATAGACCAACATTGGGCCACATAGGCGACCACTGTATCATGGACAAGGATAGCGGCTGGAAGGGGGACCCAATAAACAAGAATGAATCCGAATGCTCTATAGGGCAGGTCAGTGAGCGAATGAGGCAGTCCCCGGGGGAAACGGTCCCCAACAACGTGAAAAAGCGGTTGGTGGAGCTAGCATCGCGAGCTAGCACACCAACAGGCTCAAGGGCCGGAATGTCGACCAGAGCGGCGACTGCGGGAAACCCATGGGTTACCGTAGTAAGAAAAGGTATCAGGAAGGAGAAAAGCGCCAAAACGGAGCGGCAACAAAACGTCCGCCAAAGGTCAAGAAGGCGGAGAGCAGGGGTAATTGATATTGATATTGAGCAAGCCCTCAAAGAGAAGTGTGGGGTGGAGGTGGCCACTGAGTCAATCCGACTCTGAAAGGGATCTGACCCAGGAGGTAGAGATGGTCGGGTTTGATAAGTCCAGTTGCGGATAAGTCCAATATGGCGGCCATATTTACGACGAGCAACGTTTGGGCTGTTTAGTTGGAAATTCACTTTTCGAACCAGAGGGGTCAGATCCCCAGATCAGAACAACCATTGGTGAACGATGACGATGCGCCGATCAACTCATTTCTCTTCACCTCGACAACAGGGAGAAAATAATCTCCAGCTCACTCTCTTCGACGCGTGCGATACAACGTACGAGAATTTTAACCAGTTGGACATGGGATCTCGTCCTGTCGATGGGCAATGTATACCTCGAAACCGGTAGACGAAAGGTAATGTTAATATTATCCTTTTATATCTGTAAGAGCAATAAGTGTATTGTGTAATCACTCGTCGTGTTTCGTCTGTGTTCGCGATTATTGTGGTAGTTCTTACGTTAGCGTTAAATTATTATAAAGTGGTCAGATCCAGTTGGAGGTTTTGGCAAAGCTCAACTTAGACCTGGCCAACGTTGGGACCAAATGTACATACAACAGAAATGATGCAGAGTCGATCATCGACATGACGATTTCCAGCCCAGGACTGATTACGAACTGAAGGGTAGACGATGGCTACACTAATATCGATTACCAGTCGATTTGCTGTAGTGTAGACAACAACACGAGGCGGCAAGTGACGGGTAGTGCCAACACTTCGACCGTCCTCCGGTGGAAAACATTGCATTTCGATGTTGAAGTATTCGAAGAGGCAATGAGAAAAGAGCACGTGTACAATCGTAAATCGAAGCAACAGGCGGTGGTCAGCGTCGGAAACTTCACCATCACCTCAAAGCGATCTCTAAAGCTCTTGGGGGTTATGGTCGACGACTAGCTCACGTGTGGGCGCCACGTCGACTCTATCTGTAGGAGGGCCTTATCGGCTATTGCAGCACTATCTCGTATGACATGCTACAACATTGTGTGGAGGCAACAAACACGTCTGCTTCGCATGCCCACGTTTTTGCGTGCTCATATGACATGATGGCAGTCAGCGGGCACGGCACTATTCCGGACAACCTAGTTCTGAGGATGTGCGACGGCCCGGACATCTAGAGCGCGGATGCTGCAGTCGCGTCTCAGATTGTCTTGGAGCTGTAACGTGTATGAAGGATCAAGCACCAGCACGCCAGTGGTAGCTAAGCGCCAGTCTCCAGGTTATAAAAGTAAAGAGGTTGCATCAAGCACAAAAGCTATTCCCCGAAGTAATGCTTAACCGTCGTTCCGGGAATAAAACTGGTGGAGTTGGTCCGGGCAGAGCGAGTACGTTTCTGGGGGAGTGTAACTTCCCCATCATTGGTTTTTTCTCTTCTCAGATGTCTGTAAGTCACTTTCCCTGCCACCTTTGAAAAACTGTCGCCATGTTTAGGTTCACAGCAACTGGCTCTTCCTGGCTCGTGTTCAACAAGCGCATTATTATTCACACAACGAAGTAATCGTTTGTTTTTTTTTTTTTTTTTTTTTTTTTTTTTTTTTTAAGGGGGGGATTTGTTAGTAGCTTAAGTATTTATGATAAATATTAGTAAAGAATGAGTATGTGTGTCCAATCACAAATGGTGACTTCTCAACACTGTTAGAAATTTGTAATTTTAATTGTTAGGATTTGTTTGTTGTCGCAATTGTAACTTAATTGCTAACTTATTGGCTATAAAGAGAGCTTATCGTAGCAATTGTGGATTGCGACGATTTTTGTCGAAAATTGTTAATAATTTTATTTGACATAGCTTCTAATGGTTCAACACCAGTAAGTCTATGTAATTCGAGTGTACCAAACCAAGGAGGACGCTTCAAAATCATTTTCAGAATTTTATTCTGAATCCTTTGGAGCGTTTTCTTCCTTGTTGAACAGCAACTTGACCAGATCGGTACCGCATAAAGCATTGCTGGTCTAAAAATTTGTTTGTAAATCAAAAGTTTGTTCTTTAAACAAAGTTTAGAATTCCTGTTAATGAGAGGATATAAACATCTCGTATATTTGATGCACTTGGCTTGTATGCTCTCAATGTGCTCTTTGAAAATAAGTTTTTTATCGTAAATTAGTCCCAAGTACTTAACCTTGTCAGACCAACTTAAAACAACTCCATTCATCTTGACAACGTGATTATTGTTTGGCTTGAGGAAAGAAGCCCTAGGCTTATGCGGAAAAATTATCATTTGAGTTTTAGAAGCATTGGGAGAGATTTTCCATTTTTGCAAGTAGGAAGAAAAAATATCTAAACTTTTCTGCAATCGACTGCATATGACACGAAGACTTTTTCCTTTTACGGAAATGCTTGTGTCATCGCAGAACAATGACTTTGTGCATCCTGGAGGCAAATCAGGAAGATCTGAAGTGAATATGTTGTACAGGACTGGGCCCAAGACTGAACCTTGAGGTACACCTGTTCTGACAGGAAATCTATCAGATTTTGAATTCTGATAGACAACCTGCAGAGTTCGATCAGTAAGATAATTTTTTTAAAATTTTGATTAGGAAAATTGGAAAATTAAAAGTTTACAATATCGCAATCAAACCTTTATGCCAAACACTGTCGAATGCTTTTTCTATGTCTAAAAGAGCAGCTCCAGTGGAATAACCTTCAGATTTGTTAGCTCGTATCATATTAGTAACTCTGAGCAATTGATGGGTTGTGGAATGCCCATGGCGGAATCCAAACTGTTCATTTGCAAAAATTGAATTTTCGTTGATGTGTGACATCATTCTGTTAAGAATAATTCTCTCAAACAGTTTACTTATTGAAGAAAGCAAACTGATTGGTCGATAACTTGAAACTTTAGCTGGGTTCTTATCCGGTTTTAAAATTGGAGTAATTTTTGCATTTTTCCATAATTTGGGAAAATATGCAATTTTGAAGCAGCAATTGAAAATTTTCACTAAAAATTCCATTGTGCTCTCAGGGAGATGTTTGATTAGTATATTAAAGATTCCATCGTCACCAGGTGCTTTCATATTTTTGAAATTTTTAATAATTGATTTAATCTCATTCAAGTTAGTTTCAATTATTTCTGCAGGTAAAAAATTCTGGGAAGAAATTAAATCAAATTGGCATGTGACTTCATTTTCAATTGGACTCACAAAATTCAAATTTGAGTTATGAACACTCTCAAACTGCTGAGCAAGTCTTTGAGCCTTTTGTTCATTGGATACAAGAAAACGTTCACCATCTTTTAAAACTGCAATAGGCGTTGAAGGTTTCTTAAGAATCTTCGACAGCTTCCAAAAAGGTTTTGAATATGGTTTCAATTTTTCAACTTTAGTCTCAAAATTTTGATTTCTCAGAAGAGTAAATCTATGTTTAATCTCTTTCTGTAAATCTTTATAAATAGTTTTAAAAACAGGATCACGAGAACGTTGACATTGACGTCTGCGGACATTTTTCAAACGAATTAGAAGTTGAAGATTTTCGTCAAATTTCACTTGAGCCTTTGGAACAGAATTATTCCTGGCATCGACAATTGCACATTTTAGTGCTTCCAAAGCGGAATCAATATTCGAAGTGAATATTGATTCCGCTTTGGAAGCACTAAAATGTGCAATTGTCGATGCCAGGAATAATTCTGTTCCAAAGGCTCAAGTGAAATTTGACGAAATTGATGAAATTTGCAAATCAAGCTCATTATTGAAATTTCTCTCAATATGAGTTTTGTATCTTTCCCAATTCGCCTTGTTATAATTAAAAACAGAGCTCATAGGGTTTAAAACTGATTCATGTGATAAAGAAAAAGTTATTGGAAGATGGTCAGTATCAAAGTCAGCATGTGTGATCAAATCACTACATACATGACTTTGATCTGTAAGCACCAAATCAATTGTTGAAGGGTTTCTTACAGAAGAAAAGCATGTAGGACTATTCGGAGACAAAATAGAATAGTATCCTGAAGAACAATCATTGAATAAAATTTTGCCATTGGAATTACTTTGAGAATTATTCCATGAACGATGTTTGGCGTTAAAATCGCCGATTATAAAAAATTTCGAACGATTTTTGGTGAGTTTTCGTAAATCACCTTTCAAATAATTTTTGTGCCCGCGTGTGCATTGAAATGGTAAATATGCTGCGGCAATAAATAATATCCCAAGTTCAGTTTGAACTTCAATTCCCAAAGTTTCAATAACTTTCGATGTTTGATTCGGCGATGAATAACAATTGCAACTCCACCGCCGGAACCCTGAATTCTGTCATATCTATGAACCACGTAATTGGGATCATATTTTAATTTTATGTTAGGTTTCAAAAATGTTTCAGTAATAATTGCAATATGCACATTATTCACTGTTAAAAAATTAAAAAGCTCATTCTCATTGGCCTTCAATGAGCGAGCATTCCAATTTAATATTTTAATTGTTTTATTTAAAATCATTGCCAAATTTTAAATTAGAAACAATTTTAATAGTAAAATTTGTGCCTATTTGAATGGCTTCAAACATTGATTTTGCCTGCAACATGGCGTTCATAAGATCGAACATCGCCTGTTGCAAAAAAGAAAGTTTACCTGCCGTAATAGGCCCCAGGCAGTTGACATTAGAAAAAATATGTGTACAATTATTTTCTAGCGTGTTTTGCTTACCCATATTAACGGTCATTTTCGAACTACCAACACTAGGCGGTATAATGTTCGAGCTACCTGTAACCTGTGCATAAGTTAAACGGGTATGCAACGGAGTAGGTAAACTATGCTTCACTGGTACGCTTGGAGAATTGTGTTTTGAAGTTGGTTTTAATTGAGAAATTGAATTTTGTTTACCTTGCCTTGCCTTAACAATTGCTAATCGTTTGTTTTGATCGGAAACATTCTTCGGCGTGGAATCGGGGCAAGTTTCGAATCAGTTAGTAGTTCAAATGATAGAGGATTGATATTAGCGATATTTGCGTGTGTAAAAGTCATTGTTATATGGTATTGGTTTCCCGAATTACATCGGCTTCTTTCCGGTGTAGACAGTGTAGTTCCGGGGTAACTACACCGCAAAATCGAATACGATATCAAAGTCTCTTTTTGTCTAAATGATTTTACCCATCTTTAATCTGAAACAAGGTTGGGGAATCACTTTCTATGTAAAAATCCCGTCTCTTGAGGCTAGTTATTTGAATCGTAAGTAACCACAATTTGTTAGCGGAAGTAGATGATCAATTTATGCGTTCAGTAACTAAATTTATTTGACTTTGACACATACCTGTCGTTTGAGGTAGTCTGGCGACGGAGTTGGCGTATGCTCAGTCACTGTGATGATAGGATACCGCGGCATCGACTGGGGAGCTTTTGGATTCACGGGAGGCTGCGGATTCTTTATCACCTTGGGTGGCTCTACGTACCTGTGAGACCTAACAGTTGTCCCATTATTATAAGCAGAAATAAAATTTTGTTTAGGTAGGGGTTGGGGAAAAATTATGAAATAATTATCTGAATTCATGAATTTGTTTTTAATCTTTGGCCAATATGGAAGCACTAGAAATGTTGGATAAGTATTGGATGCAGATATTTGTCGGTGCATTAAGGTGTTAGGGTATGGTGCTATTGCAGAGACTTACCCGCTATCTAGAAGACAGCTGGTATAATTGATTCATTCAGAAAAGTAGTTTTTAGATACAGTTGAGTTGATAAAACAGTTAGAAAGTGCAGATCGCAGAAAGTTGAATAAACACGTGATGTATTAATTTCATAAAGCACGTAGCTAAAATTACTCAAATAGTCAAATCATGTTTGTAACATTGCTTACCTAAGGCTAGGCATGCTTTTTCCTTTGACTAGATTTGTTGACGGTGCGCGGGATATCAAGGAAGCAGATCTAGAAAGATGTTTTTCTCCAGTGTCCAAGCTTCTGTGACAATCCTGCAAAACGTATCGTTCGTACATATATTATTACTTAAATTTTCTTAAACAATCTCTAACCAGATGCTGTAGACGTTTTCCGTTGGTAACCTCGAGTCCGATCTTCTCCAATCCTCTGTCTGATTTCGATAGAATTCGTGTCTCGATTAGCGTTCTCAAATCGGCCATTTTAACACGACGCTTTTTCTCACTACCCTTCCGCTCGGCTGTTGGGGTGCTCTGATCGTCGCTCTGTGATTTTGGCGCATGATAAGGTGAATCAATTAGTAATGCACTGATTGGTGGCTCTGGTACCTCAATGTAGTCTTTGTTTATTGATCCCATGCTGGGACTATCCCGATTGCTGCTAGTTGGTCCTTGGTATAAGGAAATTTCTATTTGTGGAATCGGCAGTGAATTAGACCGTCGTCTAGGCTGGGAAGGAGGTATGGATGTCTCTTCACTTATGTCGCGTAATCTGAACGAATAGTTGCGGTTTAGTATATTTTCAGAACATAGTCACCTTTAAAATATTTTTATGATAACAAAAAAACGTCTACCTATTGTTCAGATAATGCAAACTCCAGTACACTCCGTCTTCTTGCCAATGCGAAATAAATAAGCAGCGTAGCACGGCAACATCTAGAAAGGTAGCAGCAGCAACGTCACCTTTAGTGCACTGCGGAGACTTAGGATCTGTCTCCAAGGATTCGCGTTCTGTTGAGGTGCTTGTCTTGGGCTTGGAATCGTCGCCTCTCTAGAATTCGGAATTTTATAGTGCTTCTATCCGCTCGAGATAATAAAACAACTCGACTCATTGAGGCAGGCTCTTGGAGGGCAAACAGAATCCCATTTACTTCGAATTAATAAAAACTATTCCTTTTAAATACGCTTGCCTCAAAGAGTTAAATTACCTACACTTAGTGTTTCAATTCGGTCAAAGTCGAATTTAGTCGCTATTTTCTCGGGCCGTTCTCTATGTATTTGGGCTGGTGGCTTGGCTCCTCTTAGGCTTGTCGATTGGTGCAACAGGCTGGCGTCGGCGGTGTAAAAAGAAGGATCCGTAGTGTTGACTCCCATTGGCAGTTGAAATATTACGACACGTTCTTCCTCAACACTGGAGGCCTCTTCCGGGATCGTTTCCGGAAATACGGAGTCCTTGGGCGAAGAAACGTAAGACATTTCATCGTCATGCTTAGGAGTGTCCGAGAACGAAATGCTGGGTGGTGAATCAATGCCCTGATGTACACCTTCCAGTTTTTCTACGAGAATGTTTGTTGGCAATGACACTCGCATGCGTAGGTTTATTTGAATCGTTACTTACTAGGGGAAAACACTTCTACCGAGGGGGTAGTACTAATGGAGTTCAGGAAGTTTCGAGCTTTTGGCTTGACTGGTGCAGTAAAACATGGCGCGTTTGGTGCCCGATACTCCCACATGCCTTGCCACATTTTGAGACCATTTTCTAGACGGATGTTTTGAAAGTCTGATTCCTTAAGCATGTGTGCGATTGGAGCAAACGAGTAAACAAAAAGCTGAAAATACATGATTTTCGATACAAGTTTCTAAGTAGGTGTCTTATCTGAAGATTCCCCGTTACCGATATAGTTGGTATGGAAAATAAATAATTCTGCTGTTTTTTGACATCTTTGTTGGCTTCCATGTCATCATCAGCGCACTCTTCTGCAGCAAACAACAAAATCCAGTGCAAGGTGTACAAAATTTTGGTTTCAGCAGCACCCAACGCTTGTAAGTCCTTCACGCTGCAATTATTGGGAATATACCGGTTATTTTTCTCATATAGAAAGTATAAACAGCTAGTTTGGTTCGTACCGATTATGCATCAGGGCACCAGCGCAATGCATTACGTGTGGTAGTGCCGCTTGAACCAATCTCCACCGGGGGATGGACTTTAGTGCAGAATCGAGTGATGGTGAGAGGCCGTAGAACATGTTTTGAACAAGCGTTTTCTCGAAAGACTGCACAGATAAATTGAAAAATATAGAATAAAGCTTTGAATATTATTATCCGAACTCGGATAGAAATCTCCGTACCTTACAAGCTTCTTTCAGTTCCTGTTTGAGTGACAAATGCAAATGGAGCGGCAGATTGTATGAAATTGTGATTGAGGATAAAATAAAATAAAAAATGTTATTTATTGTTTTAAGGTTTGCTTTCTAACTTTTGCGATGGTTATTTGCAATACCTAGTATCCCAAAAGCATAAACGAATTGAACAAAGCAAACAAACACAAATGCTGTATACATAAATTGCAAACATTAATGTGTAATGGTTTGAAGCATTAGTAATATTGTTGGAGGTTTTGAATTTCTGATAGACTGTGGGGTTGTCATAAAGACTGCCATTCTTGTTATATCATGAGCCTACCTGGTATCTGTATGTATGTCTTAAAAATGATGACTGCATAAATCTACTGCTGGTATCGGCCACCCTCACTCCCAATGCTATGAGTGAATGTAAACAATAATTCTTACTTACTATTAATTGTATGTCTAAGCAAACCAAAAAGGTAGTGCTTGCAGCCACTCTTCGTCTCTTCGTTTCGTGACATGGTTGCCATTTTTACGATGCTAACAAGGTACACACATTCCTCAACTACCTCAGTAATATTCATATCTTTCAACCTTACATTGCTACCTCTAATTTAAATATTCTAATATCTCTCAAGTATTTTGCAGTTGATACCTATTTCCTCAATATAATCTGTGAAGCCAAGCAGAGCGTGCAACTTTGAATTGTAAACCATCGCACGGTGACGTAACGCATCTGAGTTCGATAGATACTGGTAACTTTGTTTACCTTCGGGCGATGCTGTTTAGTTCTCAATTATAGCTGATCTTTTCAATTGTGATTAAAATTTCCTTTAAATAAACAAAGTTACCACTAACTGTCAGAAAAGTGAGGTTAAAGAGATTCGGTGAGATGGTCTATTGGTTCTATTTTCAAACAGGTCTGTAACTAGGCCGAAACTATTCAGTTGAATGAAGTCCAACTGCAACACGAAACAGTTTAATCTGATATAACTCGTCATCATAGGCAAATTTTGTATGAAGCTTCTAACCCAATTTGGTTTCTGAAGAAATGAACCCTATAACCTATTTTCATGAGGATCGGAGATTCAAAAATGGCAACAGGAAAACAATATTACCAAATGGAAGTTGTAGAATAGTCTCAAGCATCGGACGTACTCATCCTCACCACACATCCAACGAGTACGGGGTCTACCACAGAGTCACTGAATATCGGGCTCTTCTTCTTAATATTATCTTCGTCGGTTGCTCTTCCGACATTCACGTCATTGTTGCTTGCCGCATTTTATCCTCATTATTACAAATCGGAACAATCGGTATCGACCCATGCGAACGAAACGAGACAATGATTGGACACTCGGTACTTGGAACTTCAGGGAATTGTTAAAAGTGGCTCGCCAGGGAACTGTTGAGGTGAATGTGGATGTCGCAGCCACCCAGGAAGTGCGGATATCGAAGACGGGGAAATCGGAACCTTTACTACAGTGTCGGTGATAGATGTAAACGAGGCTTAGGTTTTGTCATGCAAGGGAAACAGATCAAGCGTCTCATAAGTTGGAAGCTCATCAGTGCTTAGTTATGCGTGTTGATAATCAAGGGCAGATGCTTCAATTACGGTCTGATCAATGTATACGCACTGACAAACGACAAAAGAAGGACACACGACGTGAAGGAGGAGTTCATGAGCTCCTCGATGAAACATACGAAGAGTGTTCAAAACATGATATAAATATCGTCATTGGGGACACAGACGCGCAGGTTGGACGTACGCAGTTTTTCCGTCTCATTATTGGTAGACACAGCCTCCAGTAATATGAATGACCTGAGGTTGGTGAAATTCGCCGCAGCCTTAGGAATGGTCCTTCTAAAGGCCTAACGTCGACTCAGGAGCGAACAGTAGTGGTACGGTACGATCCGCAATACGGTCAGCAATACAGCGTGAGAGGTGTTGAGTACACCCGCAGGAACAACATAAAACACGTGGTTCGACGAGAAGTATTAAGAGGTGAGACTAGAGTGACCAAAAAAAGACTCTATTAACGCAAGACACTCGAGCACTGCGAATGATCTCTGGTGGAGGCGGTGCTATGCTTCTATAGGCTCTAAACGAGAAGTTGCTATAAAGTGGGTGTGGCCATGCGTTAGAGACAACATTTTGAGGTGTTGTTGAGCGACGAAGAGAAAAAAGCCATCGACAGAAGCAGGCGAGTAAAAGAGGAGGTTAAACAAACTGTGAATCTACCAAGTTTGGATGAGGTTAGAGAAGAAAAAGAACTAAAAAATCACAAAGCAGCTGGATAGGACTCAGTCGTACTTTTCAAAGTCGAGAGTGAGTAGCTGTTACGCGCAATCCATTGGCGCATCCTAAATGTTTGGGCCGAAGACAAACAACCAGTCCTTGACAAGTTCAGAGAAGTAAACTTGAAGACTCTTCATCTGTTTATAGACTTCAATGCGGTATATGACTCAGTAAGCTGCAACGAGTTATGGCAGATTATGCTTGAGCACGGACTCAGACCTGGTTGCGGTAATTTTGTGCTCAAAACTGTCGACCGTATACCACGCGTGACATCGCCGAAGCACGCGGCTCAACATCAAGCTGCTCCGGGACCCCCAGACTATGGAGGAATACGCGCAACAGCTCGAAGCGGTACTATCCGGCGGCCTCTCAAAGGCGACACTAGGAGTGGAATCACCGAATAGCAGAAACGACTGGTATGACGGGGAGTGCCAGGTAGCGGTGAATGAGAAGAACCGGACCTGGGCGTTATACCTGGGCAGGTCAACGTGAAAGAACAAGACCAATTAAAAACGGGCACGAAACGACATGACCACGATTCGCAAACGAAAATGGGTCAGCAAGAGGATCGTAAACATGAGGTGCAGGAGCAGCTGTATCGTGCCAGTGATACGCGGAAGTTCTATGAGAAGCTGAACCAGTCTCGCAGAAGCTATGTGCCGTAAGCCGACATGTGCAACGACGCGAATGAGAACCTTCTCGCGGATGCCAGCGCGGTGGTCGACAGGTGGAAGGAGTACTTCGACGTACACCTGAATGGCGATACAAGGAAAAAAAGCGGAGCAGGATCTGACCTAGAAGCACCAACAGCAGATGATCGAGTACCAGCCCACGATGTTCATGAAGTTCTTTGTGGGATCGGGACGGACTGTCGAGCGAGCTCTTTTAACATGGGAGAGAGACGCTGGCTAGAGAGCTGCAATAAGTCATTTTCAGTATATGGGAAGATGAAAAACTGCCAGACGAGTGGATGTAGGGAGTCGTCTGTCCCATCTACAAGAAGAGCAACAAGCTGTAGTGCCGCAGCTACCGCGGTATCTCACTTATCAATGCCACCTATAAAATACCCTCGTGAGTCAGTACCAAGTGGGCTTCATGGGGTCCGTGTTACCACAGACCAGATCTTCTCAATCCGACAGATCTTACAGAAATGTCGCGAGTACAACGTGCTTACACATCACATCTTTATCGACTTCACGGCGACCGATGATACAGTCGATCGAGAACTGCTATGGCAGATCGTGCATGACAACGGATTTTCGGATAAACCGACTCGACTGATCAAGGCCATCATGGCGCAAGTGATGTGCTTCGTGCGTGTTTCGGGGACACTCTCGAGTCCCTTTGAATCGCGTAAGGGCTGAGACAAGGTGATGGACTTTTCTGTTTGCTGTTTAACATTGCCTTTGAGGGTGTGATCTGGAGGGCGGGCATCGAAACGAAGGGCACGATTTTCACAAGGTCTGTTCAGCTTCTGGGCTTCGCGGATAACTTTGACATCACAACACGTAACTTTGCGACGGCAGAGGAAACTTACCCGACCCGACTGAAAGCCGAGGCCTAACGGATTGTATTGCGAATAAATGCGTCGAAAACGCTCGCATGTAGCGAGAGGCTCCAAGGAGAACAACATCAGCCTCCTAACTTAAGTCTCTGTACACGGCGAAGAGCTTGAGGTGGTTGACGAGTGCGTGTATTCGGGGTGACTGGTGACCGCCGACAATAACACCAGCGAAGAGATCCAGAGACGCATTCAGGCTGGACATCGAGCCTACTTTTCACTTCAGAAGACACTTCGTTCGAGTCGAGTGTGACGACGCACGAAGCTAACAATGTACAAAACCCTGATAAGACCGGTAGTCCTCTATGGAATCATAAAACCTAAAACACAGTTTTAGGTTTATTTTAGTCCTCTATGGAATCAACATAAAACCTTAACGCTCTTGGAGTTTTCAAATGGAAGGTGCTTCGGTCTATTCCCGGTGGAGTATGAACCATGAGCTGCACGCGCTGCTTAGAGAGAACCCTATCGCACACCTGGTGAAAGTCAATAGGTTGCGGTGGGCCGGTCACATAGTAAGGTTGCCGGATGACAACCCTGTGAAATCACTTCTCTTCAGCAAGCCTGTCGGCACCAGAAATAGAGAAGCGCAGCGTGCGCTATGGCTCGACCAGATCGAAGAAGACTTGCGGGTGATGGGACGCCTGGGGAATTGGCGAAACACAGCCCAGAACCGAGCAACATGGCGACAACTTCTGAATCTTCTATCATCTGATTGGTTAGATACGGGTTTCCAACAAAACTAATCAAGCAGGTTCGTGCATTGGTTTCTGGGTGAAAACAGATACATGATTAGACTACATTAGCTCTTAAGCAGGTATTAGACGAAGCAAATATTTGCTATTTTTGGTACGATTTTTATTTGCACAAAATTGAATCTGTATTGAAAAATAGCAAATATTTTCTTCGTCTAATACCTGCTTTAGAAACGAGTCGCTCTTTGTGATTTTCTCTCCATATGCCCGTCGTTAGGGGAAGGAAGGGAAGCAACAGGAGAATATAATGCTGACTGAGTAACAGCAAGCTGTGTACATTGAGAACCTGCCCTCCCAGATGGTCTCGAGGTACGATGCTGGCCTAACAAGCCAGTCGTCGTAGGTTCGAGTCTCGTCTCGGGAGAAAACTGTTAGTGTCAGTAGGATCGTAGCGCTAGCCCCGCAATTGTCCTGTACACTAAATAGTCGGCTGCGAAGTCCGTGTACAAATAAACAGAGAAGGTCAAGTTCCGAATCGGAATGTAGCACCAAAGCTTTGCTTTGCTTCTTTTACATTGAGGACCACGTGTTCTGGTGTACAGTGTACACTCACAATAAGAAATATATCGTAAGAAGGAAGACGAAGAGAGTGTACCAACGCCGATACTGATTTACTCGCATACTGACGACGATGCCAACACATCTGAAGTGATTTTTTCCATCGTTCCTGACGACAGTATTTCAAGGACGAAAAAGTCTAGCAGCGACGGCTAACCAGGCGTGCTTAGCAATTGCCACTCAGTGTTGGTGTAAGACAGACGGCACGAAGGGCGAAACTTGAAACACCGCAGTGTTATACGATCGCCACTGGTGCCTCAAGGTTCGGCAAACACCGGAAACGAGGGCTTTACTTTCGTGAAAGCACCGTAGCCGAATGTTTGAACTTCGTAGAAACACCTCGGTCACTGCCATATGGCTCTGCTAGGCCTAATGCGAAGGAAAATGTTCCTAAATATACTCACATTGTTGATATTATTCTTTACGTGAGACCAGTGTTTTCCGAAGCTAGATCCACCGGCGCCGGTGTTTGCCGAAGCTTAAGGCACCAGTGGCGATCATATAACACTGACACTGCCTTCGGTGTTTCAAGTTTCGCCCTTCGTACCGTCTGTCTAACACTAAGACTAGGTGGTTGGTGAAGCAAACCACGTCGTATCGTGTTGCTATACAAAAACCGCACCAGTGCAACACGATTCAGTGTTTACGCCATGGCTGTGGCTATCACTACACTTTCAACTGCAAACGAGCGATAAGTACTGCGGTACTGACCTTATTGGCTTCGTGTGCTTATGTCGTAAACATGCTGAAATTTTTCTGTAAAGTCTGACAAGTTATGCGAAAAATAATTCCAGTGTCTGAATCAAACAAGAACTCTTTTTGGTAATTTTTTAATTAACAAAAAAAAAAAAACAAACAATATTCTTAAGTTTTGCATAATTCTAGCTCTTCGTAACTATATAGTTTTAAAACTAGTGTTTAGTTTTCGTTTACAAATTTATCTAAGTTGACCATTGCTACACCCATCTATCATGGAATAAAATATATGGTTTTTTTATGCGACATACAAGGAAACGCCGAGAAATCGTCGACCATTTGGTTAAAAAGCGACATATTTTGGGATATTAGGTATTCTTAGTGAGGATTAAAACATGTAAAAATCTGGCACATTATTTACACTTACATGATGTCCAGGTGCGTGTTGACAATACTTTACAGACAATTATTTAAATTAATAGTATGAGAACACCGCAGTTGCCGAAACATTGTATTTATGCACAGTGTGAAGAAAAAGCAAATAGAAACATGGTTTGGAAGAAAACACATTCAGTTATTATTTACAGGTTACACATCAGAGAATTATATATACATGAAAACGAGAACGAAGAGCACTTCTACTGTTTACTCATGGACGCAATTTTTAGTCTGATTAAATCGATTTTACTACTCTTTTGATTCCAACCAGCATTGGATCGCAATAAAACGGATTGCCGGTATATAATAGTTTCAGTATGGATTTCGAACGATGGGCAACTTGGCACCGAACAACATTTCAGAACTGCCAATGTGTAGAGGACTTGTTGGCATATAGCTGGCAAGCAGAGTGTGAAGTGGTAATAATTGAATAATAATATCCGTCGGCACTATATTTCACGACCAGCGATGAACGGATATAGCGAGGAGCTGTTGAATGATGCTATTTTGCACAGGAAGCACTGTTTGCTGTTCGGTTTTAGTAGCATAATAGTTATCACTATTAATTGATGCACGCATATATTTATGTTGCCCGATAGCGAATGACTTTTGTCTTGATTTTATCATATCAACTTAGCATGAAAACGAATCTTGTATTATGCACAGTTTTCGGTTAAGCCAGTTTTATTGCGTATGGTAATAAAACAGAATATAAAAAGATTTTTTTTGTGTACACAGACAGGCGCAATATACAGCTATAATTTACAATGGGACAAAAATCCAATTATTGACGAAAAAGCTCCAATATATAGCGGTAAAAATCCATTCAATCGGGTAAATAGGTTGTACAGCAATTCTAGAAAAAAATTGATTATTTCTTACGCTCGATCAAAAATCAAAATTTGGAAGGGATATTTGTTATCGACGGAGGTGGTTAAGACATGTAACAAAAAATACATCAAAGAATAATAAATATATAGCTTACCATGCAGCTAGCTTCATGAAGTTTGCCCAGTTTTGGACGGATGAAGGGAGCAATCTGTTGCCAGAGAAAGGTTTGTACTGGCACTGGCACCCCCAGGTCCTGCAGTCCCTCGTCGATGGGGCTGGTGGTATCGTTAGAAGCCGCCATGTCTCGAGCAGCATCTATTTATAGCAGTAGCGGCAGCAGCATCAGTAGCAGCAGTAGTAGCAGTTTGAGCGGTATTTATTACAGCTTGTGGAGCCAAATCGTGAACGAAGCAAACGATGGAACAATATTAGATGTATTGATTTTTCATGATAAGATAGTCGGAAACATTGACCGCTTTATGAGCTCGGCAAATATGCGTGATTTTTTTTTCAAATACTGCCGTCGAACGGAGGGAGGAGTTATAAAGGTGAAAAATGTTATCCCGAGCAGGAGTAAATATCACTATAATATCACAACCAGATATGGGAAATACACCTCATTTTGATCTTAATATGGTTTACATAGTTGGTAAAATAACAAAAAATAATACCAAAATATTGTTCCTTCAAGACTATATGAACAACAAAGCTTGATATTTCAATAACAAACCAAGAATTTGCATTAAAAATCACGAAAATAACCGATTCAGATATTTTCAACTTATTGAACACTGAATGCATAACTGATACATTATAAATAATCAATATCGAACTATTTTCACTTAAAAACTTACTTTCAATCAGATATTTTAAAATCATCTCAAACATCTCATTGAAGGCATAGCGAGATATGATATCAAAATTTTATGACATTTTCATATGCACGTTTGAAACGTGAATATCTTTCGAATAACACGATAAGTCCTCATAACTAAATATGTTATTGATAAGTTATGATTTTGTTATGCTCTCCTGCCCGGGATACGTACACAAAATGTAAAAATGTCGTGTTTAAAGATTCTAAGCTTAACCTTTTCATAGGAACGCTATAAACACAACCGACCTACAAAAACGCAGCGTTTTAATAGTGTAATTGCCTAAAAAACAAAATATATTGACAGTTTTTCCTAATGGTTTTCACGAAAACGAGTCTTACGAAAAAGAACGAGTGTAAAATGTAAAATGAATATCTAAAAATGCAACCATTAGTACTGATCGATCGAAATTTGTCCTACGATTAAATTCTCAGGAAAAAAATGTGTTTTAAGGAATTCGATGAATTATTAAACAACAAGCATTGTCGAAATTAACGAAACTGCCAGTCGTTGCATTTCTTCCCCGACAAATTTGCGTACACGATTTACTCAATTTGGCGACTAGTTTTACCAGGCATCGATTGAAATCTTAGGCAGATCGGATACGCTGGTAATCGGGAGTAGTGTTGTTACCTGTATGCTCTATTCTGTCGCCGATTATATACCTCACACAGTTCTAGAAACTGGCCGGCTGGAAAGCCGGCTACACCACGGACGTGAAGATTAAATCTGAACCTCTGCTATGCTAAGCAACCTCTGAGTCGTTTTTTTTTCTTCATCTATAATTTATTTGACACGGCACAAATACAATTTAATGTTTAACGGCGCCAATTATATCTGGTAGCTTACTTTCTAAAGTATCTTAATAACTAAAAGCAAATTTTTTATCCTCGCTGCCGACTACGAGCTGAAACTAAATCTAACTTAAAGCTAGAATGTTTTGCATTAAAAGCACTGATTTGTTGTTTGATGGTTTTCTATCGCCATAGGTAAGCAGCCTATTGAATATGTTCCGCTGATGGGCCAAGATATTACGGACTGGCATATTGGGTTGTCTCACTCGGGACCTGAGAGTATCGTGCGGGTCTAAGTGGTGTTTCCGGATCCGGGGTCTTAACGTGTTCGTGTCGTTTGGTTGGATGTAGGCGGAAGGGAATAGGACTAAACTGGGGCGTGGATGGATTTCAGGAAAACGTATATAAGGGACATGTAGGATAGGTCACGGCTCGCCAAGACATCACGAACAGGAACAGCCGGCTGCCTACTTTCGGCCTGCAGGGAAGCTATTAATTTAGACCTGGCGTCACGGTGTACAGGGCATGACCAAACCACATGCTCTATGTCGTGATAACCTTCACCACAGGCACAGATACCACTTTCCCCGAGCCCAACATGACGGAGATGCGCGTCAAATCTATAGTGATTGGACATAAGCCGGGACATCACGCAAATGAAATCCCGACCTACATCCAACCCCTTGAACCACGGGTTCGTCGACACTTTGGGGATTATGGAATGTAACCACCTTCCCAGTTCCCCTCTGGTCCAATCATTTTGCCAACTGATGGTCGTATTCTGACGTACAAGTGCGAAAAATTCATTAAAGGCAATTGGTTTTTCATAAATATCACCGTTTGTTGCGCCCACCTTAGCCAAAGAGTCCGCTTTCTCATTGCCCGGTATCAAGCAGTGAGAAGGGACCCACGCTAAGGTAATCTGAAACGGTTTTTCGGATAAAGCACTCAGATGTTTCCGTATTTTCCCCAGGAAATACGGAGAGTGCTTAACATCTTTCATCGATCGGAGAGCCTCAATGGAAACTGTCCGTAAAGATGAAATAATGGTCCTTGGGCATTTTTTCGATAATCCCTAGGGTGTACTGAATTGCAGCTAATTCTGCGACGTAAACAGAAGCAGGATTATCGAGTTTATGGGAGACGGTTAAATTGTTATTGAAAATACCGAAGCCAGTGGACCCAAAAAGAAGTGATCCGTCAGTGTAGAACATATTGTCGCAGTTGATGTTTCGATATTTATTGGAAAAAAATTTGGGGATCTGCTGCACGCGTAAATGATCCGGGATTCCACGAGTTTCTTCTATCATGGATGTATCGAAAAACACAGTAGAATCAGAAGTATTTGATAAGTCGACACGATTTGGAATATTCGAAGAATGGTTTATATTTTGGGACATGTGATTGAAATACAATGTCATGAAACGGGTTTGAGAATTAAGTTCGATTAACCTTTCAAAATTTTCAATCACGGGACGGTTCAAGACCTCACATTTGATAAGAATTCGAGAAGACAGGCTCCAGAAGCGGTTTTTCAATGGTAGTACTCCAGCTAAGACCTCCAAACTCTTCGTATGGGTCGATTGCATGCAACCTAAGGCGATACGCAAACAACGATATTGTATTCGCTCCAGTTTGATCAAATGTGTGTTTGCTGCGGAGCGGAAGCAGAAACACCCGTATTCAATAACAGACAATATCGTTGTTTGGTAAAGCCTTATAAGGTCTCCTGGATGGGCTCCCCACCATTGTCCGGTTATTGTACGAAGAAAATTCTCTCTCTGTTGACATTTTTTCATCAGATACCTCACGTGACAACCCCAGGTGCCTTTAGAGTCGAACCAGACACCAAGATATTTGTGTACCAAAACCTGAGAAATCGTTTTACCCATTAATTGTGTTTGAAGCTGAGCAGGTTCATGCTTCCTAGAAAAAACTACTATCTCAGTTTTCTCCGGAGAGAATTCGATACCTAGCTGTAAAGCCCAAGCAGACAAATTGTCCAAGGTATCTTGCAATGGTCCTTGCAAATCGGCAGCTTTGGCTCCTGTAACAGAGATTACACTGTCGTCTGCAAGTTGTCTTATCGTGCATGAATTTGCCAGACATTCGTCGATGTCATTTACATAAAAGTTGTAAAGAAGGGGGCTTAAACATGAGCCCTGGGGAAGACCCATGTAGCTAATGCGAAAAGTTGCCAAATCGCCGTGCGTAAAATGCATGTGCTTTTCGGACAACAAATTGTGCAAAAAAATTTTTAAAATTGGAGAAAATCCTTGTCGGTGAAGTTTACCCGAAAGAATGTCAATAGAAACGGAATCAAAAGCCCCCTTAATGTCCAAGAACGCAGACGCCATTTGTTCTTTGCGAGCATACGCCAGCTGAATATCTGTTGAAAGCAACGCAAGACAATCATTCGTCCCTTTGGCACGGCGGAAGCCAAATTGAGTATCCGATAGTAGGCCATTTGATTCGACCCAATGGTCTAAACGACGGAGTATCATTTTTTCCATCAATTTCCGGATACAGGATAGCATTGCAATCGGCCTATAAGAGTTGTGATCAGAAGCTGGTTTCCCTGGTTTTTGGATGGCGATCACCTTCACTTGCCTCCAATCCTGCAGTACAATGTTTTGCTCCAGGAACTTATTGAACAAGTTCAACAAGCGCCTTTTGGCATTGCCGGGTAGATTCTTCAACAAGTTGAATTTGATTCTATCTAACCCAGGCGCGTTATTGTTACAGGACAGGAGGGCAACTGAAAATTCTGCCATCGTAAAAAGTGGTTCTATCGCGTCGTGGCCCGGAGACGTATCGCGAACAATATTTTGCTCAGGAACAGAGTCCGGACATACTTTCCTGGCAAAATCAAATATCCACCTACTTGAAGACTCCTCGCTTTCGTTGACCGTTACGCGATTCCGCATTCTTCGGGCTGTGTTCCAAAGAGTGCTCATCGATGTCTCCCTCGACGTCTCGTTCACGAACCGAATCCGCGTTTCTTTGCTTTAGCCAAGCTTTTAAGCTTGGTATCAAGCTCCGAATACCGTAAATAGTCGCCAGGTATACCTCCCTTCTGGTAGGCCAAAAACGCGTCGGATCTTTGCGTGTAGACATCGGAGCACTCTTGGTCCCACCACGGAGTGGGAGGCCGTTCTTTAATCGTTACGCGGGGATATTTCTTCGTTTGGGCTTGCAACGCGGCGTCGAGAATCAAGCCCGCGAGGAGGTTGTATTCTTCAAGTGGTGGATGATGTTGAATCGAATCGACCGCTTTTGAAATCATTTCCTCGTATAACTTCCAATCGACATTCCGTGTGAGGTCATACGGAATGTCAACTGGTCGCGTGCGAGTTGAACCATTATCAATTGAAATTTGAATAGGCAAATGGTCGCTACCGTGAAGATCGAGGATTACCTTCCATGTGCAATCCAACCGTAGCGACGTCGAACATAAGGATAGATCCAAAGCGCTTGGGCGCGCTGGAGGTTTCGGGATACGTGTCATTTCACCGTTGTTCAAAATAGTCATGTCGAAGTCATCGCAAAGGTTATAGATTAAAGAGGAGCGGTTATCATTGTAAGGGGAACCCCAAGCCACGCCATGAGAGTTGAAGTCTCCCAAAATCAAACGTGGCGAGGGAAGAAGTTCTATTAAATCAAAGAGCAGCCGTTGCCCAACCTGTGCTCTGGGAGGAATATATATATTGAGGCAATACAAAGCTCTTTACCTTGTATTGTCATTTGACATGCGACAACTTCGATGCCTGGAATCGAGGGGAGGTTAATACGATAGAAAGAATAGCACTTTTTAATCCCTAAAAGTACTCCTCCATATGGGGTGTCTCGATCAAGGCGAATAATATTAAAATCATGGAAGTTGAGATCAATATTTGAAGTAAGCCAAGTTTCACAAAGGGAAAATGCATCGCATTTGTTTCTATTTATCAAAACTTTAAACGAATCAATTTTTGGTAAAATACTTCTACAATTCCACTGTAAGACAGAGATAGAATCCTTCACATACGCAGTTGAATTAGGCATCGAAGGATACAATCGCTGCAAGGAGGGGCCATTGGGCAGTCAACTGCTTCAAAAATGATCTAACTGTTGGGAGGAATGCTGTAAGAAAAATTTTAATTGGATCGGGTACATTGAAAGTTTCAAAAATCCAGTCCACAATGTCAGAAAATTTCACTAATCCAGAGTTTGTTCCATCTACTGGGAGTGCAAAAGGAACAACTGGGGTTTTAGATGTTCCTGGCAGTGCTGGGAACTCCTTCTGGGACTTTAAATTTGCAAGCCCAGGAGGAGTTTGCTTCGGTTTTTCCGCAGCACTGTTTGGTTTGTTTGTAACTTTCATTTCAGTTTGAGAAATCTTAGGACCTTTTCTGGGAAGTTTAGGAGAAGAAATATTTTTCCTTTTTCTAGACTCCCCAGGATTGGCGTAAGATGTTCCCGCTGGTGAATCGTCAGAATCGGTTTCATCAGAGGACAACAGATCAAAAGGGTTTGATGTAATGGGAGAAGTGGTAACGGTCTTCTTCAGCATCTCAGCGTAAGAACGCTTCGAACGCTCTTTGATAGACCTATTTATTTTATCCCTGCGCTGCATGTACACCGCACATGTCGAGAGCTCATGCTGACTCTCCCCACAGTGAATGCATTTTTCAGCATTTTTACTGCAGGAATCATCCGCACACTTGCCACAACGTGCCTTATTGCAGCAGTAGGCGGCGGTGTGGCCTAACTGCTTACAATTCAGGCAGTTCATGACGCGAGGCACATATAATCGCACAGGGAGACGAACCCGGTGGATCGAGACGTGGCTTGGTAGCGCTGACCCGGCGAACGTAACTTGAAACGAGTCTGACGGAGTGTATACTGTTTTGCCACCGATGATCGATGCTGACCGCAATTGCTTGCAGTCGAGCACCTTTACATCGGGACAGGTTTTGTTCTTAAAGCACCCTTTGGCACTTTTCAATATACACTCGACGGACAGACTCGAATCGGTTATGACACCGTCGATCTCCACGTCTCGTGCGGGTATGTAAACGCGATACTCGCGTGTGAAGAGCTCAGAGCAGGCTATATCGTTGGCCTCTTTCAAGTTACTGACCACGACACGGAGCTTGTTAGGCCGGACCTTGGAAATTTCGGTCACGCCCTTGTACTCCTTCGTCAGGTCTTTAGAAATCTGCAAGAGGTTCAGCTGTTTCGATTTCGGTCCCGCCTTTGGCCAAAAATAGACAGTATAGCTGCCCTGGGCTCCGTCTGGGTAAAGCCTGGGGCGAGGGGGGACTGAAGAATGAACAGGGGAGGGGGTAACAGAAGGGTCAGTGTCAGAGGGGATCGGGGATGGTGGCGCGGGAGGCGAGGGATCTACATCCATCCCGCTAAGTCTAGCGCACTAGCGCCGACAAGAGCACGTACCTTTTTACTTCACCCTTCCAGTAAGGTTGGTTGTCCGATCGTTCGAAGTTGCAGCCGTTACAGCCAGCAGCACCAATACAGCAGCACCAAACAGCCACCAGCAGCGAGCCAGGTGTGAGATCACTCCACACAGCGATACAACTCAACTGTCAACTGATGGCTTCTTCTTTTTCCTCTTTTGTGTCTCGTACACTGCAGTAGCACAATTCAGCCAGCAGCAAAATCGGCTTACGCACCAGCTGGCAGTCACGATGCGAAACAGTTGCACAAAGGCGCGACCTTGAAACCGGATTTATTTCACTCGACCAGGCAAACAATGCCAACACTTGTTCACACGTCTTTTGTTTTATATTCTATCGGACCGATCACCAAACACGTCCGATACTGATGCGTGTTCGGCACAGAATGAGCCTCTGAGTCGTTGTCGGACATTGCTATCGTTTCGTACTCATACAACTGAGTAGTGGATAGGTCCAGTATGTTGGTCATTTTCATGACGATCACGTTCTCTCGACAGAGAACCACTCGACTTGCATGTGAGCCGACGGCGTGTTCCGTCGTTTAGGGATGTTACGGATATCCGCATTCGCATCCGCATCCGCATCATACCATGATATCGAGAAAAAATATCGCTTCCTAAAATTTTGTAGAAAAATTCTCCTTGGTGCATTTGCTGCTCGCTTCAATAACTTTTGCACTGAAGAGGGACATGGTCAAGCGAAATAAGTAAGATAAAATACAAGGGATGCTACGAATATTCGCATCCGCATCCGTAGATGCGGAACATCCGCATGTAAATTGACATCCGCATCTACATCTGCATCCGTAATCACATATCCGCATCCGCATCGCAGCGCTTTAAATGGTGGGATTCTTGGGTAAATTGAGTTCGAAACGCTTAAAACTACATGCACATTAGCGCTGCGTTGTGGCTGAATTCCGAACCATACTCTCCTTCAATCACAAGCCTTTGATCTCCTGAGCAACTTTGCTGAAGACCACAACTCTCTAGGTTTCCGGAATCAAGAGATGGAGTTATATAAATCTGCCCATTTTAGGTGATTCTAAACTTTTCGGGGTGCTGCATTATTCAAACTGGGTGTTGCAATACTCAGTAAAGCGATTCCAAACTTATGGCGGATAGTGTAAGTGCAGCATACTTGAATTACGAACGAACTATTGCCGAATAAATACAATGGATAGTTTTTGGTTGTAGTCTCCATGTTGTCTCCATAGCGTTACTACAGACTCATAGGGTATTTGTACCCTTGTACTATCCGTGTCTAGATAGGAGCTCTAGTACAGTTTTGTGTTAAAGTAACACCGGGGTATTAGGGAGGCCGATGCCGTGCCACCACTAAGAATTTTCAAAGGCACAAGACTCGGTAATAGTTAATGCGTCACCAATAAAAACGCTATTTTATGTTTAATGCGGTGAAGCAAACATAAAGTAGCGGTTTCACATGGAACGCATCTATTATTTACGAGTCTTGTGCCTTTGAAAATTCGATTGTGGCGATTGGTGGCTCGATGTCGGCCATTTGTGGCTTCAACACTGTTTTACCTTAACTTCTTCCGAAAACTAAATCTCTAAATTCAATTACAGTAGGCTGTTTCAAATTTATCTTTCTCGTCTAGTAAAAGGTACTAGAAAAGCTTCAGAAGGGTTCACATTCTACACCATTTTTAAGTCGCATTAAGCGTAGTTTGTAACCGATTGGATATAGTGTCATCAAACTTCCCACGAACTATCACGCCTACATCATTTGCGTAGCCAATCATCTCATATCCGAGCTCTGCTAGCCTTTCGAGGAATTCGTCCACTACTAAAGGGCACAATAAGGGTGAAAGTACTTTCTTTAAAAGCCATTATCCGCTATTCATTACAGTTATTCAAGCCCTTCGCTTACATTGCGGAAAGCATTGAACTATAGGATGCATTGTGGAATGCTCCTTTAATATCAAGAAAAACAACCAAAGCAATTTTCTTGGCTTGAAGCGATTTGTCGATTTACCGAAAGGAAAGTTTAATAAGCTCGTTGACTTCATAGAGTCGTCCATTATTGTTTCTACTTTAAAAGAACCTCGGAGAGACTGATAAATTAAAAAGCTCTAGAAGTAGTTTTATGTCTTTTTCCTGCTTTGGGAACGAAAACAGCTCGAACCCCCAAACTTTTGGTATGAATAATTCGGCAAACAGGGGAATTAGCACTACGGCTAGAGGTTATGTACCATATGTGCGCGACCTGGAAGGAAATCTCCTGACGAGGGAGTGTGAGGTGACCGGAAGGTGGAAACAGTACCGCGATGACCACATCAACGGCGATGTTACATCAGACGAAGGTGGTACGGAAATCAATCTAATAGGAACGTGCAGATGACGAGAGGTTCCCGGCCCCAAGCCTCCAGGAGATTGAGGAGGGTATTGGCAGGTTGAAAAACAACAAACCCGCTGGCGGCGATCAATTACCATGTGAGCTCTTGAAACATTGTAGTGAAGCACTGGTTAGGGTGCTACATTAGGTGATTATTAGAATTTGGGAGGATGAGACGTTACCGAAGGAATGGATCGAAGGAACCCAAGTAATACGGTTAGTCTTTAATAAGTTTAAGTTATTGATGTATGCCAAATCTTGTTATTGGTGCAAAAACGCATAAGCTTGTATACAAGTTATTAACAATTTAAAAAGCGCGAGGGGCGGATCCTTAACTTTAAATGGATTGTCCACACGGCTTATATAAACAACATTATAACGACAAAAATCACCACGTTTCAAGTACATTGCATCAATTTATCGCTATTATACAGGGTGGCAACATAGGAGTAATACACGTATTCGAATGCCCCTCGTTGTATTTTCTTTCACAGCATGACAAACATCTGAGCATGTTTTGAGAGAGTAACGTGTGTACTGTTTATTTTCTAAATAAATACAGTGAGCTTTCAGTTCCGCTCTCAAGAAAATTGCAATGGGTTTGAATAGAAAACAAATAAGGGTCTTGAACCTAAAAGGATTGACTAACATCGAGATCAGGGGGAAGCTTTGATGTCTGAATTTAAGCAGATTATTCGTCTACAGGACCATCAACTGTTTCAAGGATACAGGCACGGTTGTTTCCAGGAAGAAACCTGGTAAAAAAACGGAGTGTTCGGAATCCAGCGGTCATCAAAGCAGTGAAGTAACGTTTCCGGTGAAATCCAGCCCGTTCGGCAAGAAAAATGGCATGAGAAATAAACAAGAGCCACACTTCCATGCAAAATGTTATCAAAAAGGATATCAGATATTCAGCTTTTACGAAGCAGAAAATTCACGGATCAACTCGAGTTTAACACTTGGGTGTTGTTCGGAGTTTTTAAAAAAGCTACTGACACATTTCACTGCTCAATTAAGACTAACTTTATTAATTCTAACGATTACATTTGTGCCCGCCGTTCGATTCACGTTGGCCAGAATATGAACCGCTGACTCCGCATCGCTCGGTGGTGGCTCCGATCGTTCGATTGTCGTCAACCTGCTCGTCGATGGCATTGTCTGAATTGTCAGCAAATTCCTTTGGTAGCTCGGTTGTTAACTCCTCCCGGCTGAGTGATGAGACTCCAGGGAAATCACATCCGCAATGGTCAATCTTCTAATTGGTTTTGCATCTGAGATCGTTGGAATGTCCTTTAATGGATCGTCATGTTGAATTTTGATTTTTGTGGATCTGCTTGATATGAAATTACAAAGGAGAACAATGCTGATGATTATGGTTAGAGGGAAAGTAATTCCTCCGAAAATGGTTAACTTTGGCCAGTGAAAGCTGTTTGTTTGCAATTTGATATTTTCCAGTTCTTTTCTAGTCTCGAGATGTAGTTCATGGAGATGTTCGAGGCTCAAGTTAACAATGAGATGTCCTTGCTCCACAGAGATACCTTCTAATGGTATCTGTAAGGGTGATTCTTCGAGATTATGAATATTGCTGCTAAAAGTGTTGTTGTCAATCGAAACATTACAGTTTTCGAACGAGATGAAGAATGGACCGAATAGGTTCCTTTTAAAAATTCCACAGTTGCTTGTAAGTGAAAAATTTCTGTCATAGTTGATGATCAGATTTTTGTCGTTAACGGTGATGATTTCTTCTTGTATGAGGTTGAGGGTAAAATTACAACTGGCTGGTTTTCCATTTAAGAGTTCCGAAATACATGTTGAGTTTTCGGGTATTAGGTCTTCTATGTTGAATATCGTTGGATTCAAAGAAGGTACGGCATAGATCTCTTTGTTGTGTTTCAAATAATTTTGTCTCTCAAGATAAATTTGTCGAATGATGCGGGGGCCTAGTGTGGTTGGTAACGTCTCCGCCAACCACGCTCGACGCCTGGGTTCGAATCCCACCGCCGACATAGGTGTCGATGGTTGTGAGGTGGCGTGATCCACTCACAACCAACCCAACTGGTCTAGATTCAATCCTAGCCGACACCGGGAGATTTTCTGAGGCGAAAAATCTCTGGGATCACGCCTTCCATCGCATGAGGAAGTAAAGCCGTTGGCGCCGGTCCGTTAATAAACGGGTCGTGAGTTAGGGTCCTGGGTGTGGAGTCGCCTCCCTGGGCGTCGGTGATTGGCCACAACAGTGGCGGAGCTAGACCGACGGAAAATAAGCGAGAATAAAAAAAAAAAAAAAAAAAAAAAAGATAAATTTGTCTTTGTTTATGACGAATCGGATAAATGTGAATTTTCCTGAATATTCTTTTGTCTAGTTTAGGAATTTTGATAAGCAGAGCTACCTCCTTGCTATTGGTTGCCACTGATGATTCTGCATATGATAGTGCTTCGCTGATAGAGTTGGTTGTCACGTTCTCGTCGTGTAGTCTTCTTACTAATACTTGTATTTCTCCTGTACTTAGAATTTTGCTGTTTAAGATTCCTATCTTTGCTAAACTTATACTGTCTACAATTTGCTCTAATTTTTCATGTAAATACTTTAGGTTCAAAAATATATTAATGGAATGATTTTCTATGGATTTTGTATTGAACAATGATATGGCTTGAGTAGTTTTACGTACGAATTCCTTCATCTGTAGGTTTAATTCCCGGTTAATTTTTACCTGAGCATTATTATTCTGAATTAGATTATTGATAGAGGAGTTAATAATTTTTAAATCGTTAGCATCTGGACTACCTGCTATAAATTTCCATGCTGATCCTAGGCTATCCCAGCGTTTTGATCTTTTAATTGAAATAAGGTTGTTCAGTATTTGATCGATTTGTTTAAATTCTTCTATAATTAATATGGAAAACTGATTGGTCGCTATTTCGTCAAACATGTCTCTAAGGTTTCGTACATGGTATTGATATGAACTTATGTTAAAATGATGGATATAAAAATATGAGTCAATTCTTACTCTGCTAGTTCCATGGTCGAATGCTAGGATTGGCTGGTTAGTTAGGTTCCGGAGTGATATAGTTTGTTCTGATGACCATCCTGAATGTAGGATTAAAAGTCCTAGTCTGTAATTGAAGTGCATTGAGTTAGATCTCTCGAATTTTAATGTCGTTTTTATGCATTTTTCTTCCATCATCGGTGGTTATTGTACTGTTATTAACTTTTGCTATTTTAACTTTTTTATATCTTGCTTTGTGTTTCAGCCTTTGTCGGGTTTTTTCAAATGCTTCGCTATTTTCTTTAGAATTTCTTATTTTCTTTGATTTATTATGATGGTCAAGATCTTGTTTTTGCTTCCTTTTTAAATTTTCAAATACTTTTTCGATGATTTCGGGTGTTTGGGGAGATGGAAGGATAATTTCGTAAGGAGTAAATTTTGTTGCGGTATGTATGGATGAATTGTATTTATGAAGGACCATGTGCATGAGTTCAATAAGAGGTTTAGTGGGATTCTCAGTTTTGGTTATTCGGTATAATTCTAAGAGAGTTGAATGGAGCCGTTCAACCGTTCCGTTCATCTCACTTCTTCCTGTTGCCGTAATGTAGGGGGTGATTCCAGTACCATTGTGATAATTAACCAGGTCTCCGGTCATAAATGATTTTTCACCATCCATGACTAAAATATCTGGTGGTTTGTATTTGGACAGGAGTTCCTTGAGGGCTGGGACAATATCAATTGCTGCTCGGGATTGGACATGCATCACTTGAGCGAATTTAGAAAATTTATCAATGTAGGTGAGAAAATGATGGAATAATATGTCTACATGAGCGATTTGGAAAGGAGCATTCGGTATCGGGGTTTTCTGAAGAGGATATTTAATGGGATTCCTGTCGTATTTGTTTTCGTTACAGATACGACAGTTCACAATGAAATCTCTGAGTTTTTGATGCAGCTTTGGAAAGTAGAATTTCCGCATGATTTGAAGCTTATTTTCTTGAACACATCTATGGGCTCTCATGTGTTCGTTCCTTACGACGTTCCATTGCTCGTTTTCGTCTTGAACGTCTTCGAGTTGCTTCTGAGTAAATCGGATTTTTAACAGTCTTTGTTGGCCAAAATATTTTCTATATGTTTCTTGAATTTTTCCCATGGTGTCTTTGTCTGTTAATAATCCATTTACCAAACCTATGTTAAAGTGAGTTTTTAGGATCTGCAAAATAGAATTTTCAATAATATCGGCAATCGTTATAGTAATTCTTGTATATGATTCAAAAGGGTGTTCAACTATTACTGAGTTCGGACCGTTTTTAATGATAACTTGATGACGGAAAGCGTTAATTGGTACCTCTGTTGATATGATGTAGAAATCGTCGCTAGTATCGGCAGAATGTTGGGTTCCTGTCATGGAACATACCATTCTACTTAGAGCATCCGCAACAACGTTTGTTTTTCCTGGTTTATACATTATCTCATAATCGTGCTCTTCTAAGTACGATTTCCATCTTTTCAATTTGGCATTCGTATTCTTTGGCGAGAGTGCGAATGTGAGGGGTTGATGATCTGTGAGAATTTTAAACTTGGTTCCATATAAATAATTCCGAAATGTTTGTAAAGCCCAATAAATCGCTAACATTTCCTTCTCAGGAACAGAAAATTTTTCTTCTGACACAGACAAGGTCCTTGAAGCGAAATGTATTGGTTTATCTCGACCCATTTCTCCTTGAGACAGTACCGCTCCGATAGCAAAGTCTGAAGCGTCTGTAGTTAATAAAAATGGTTTTTCATAGTCAGGGTATATCAACACATCAGAGGAAGAAAGTATGTTTTTCATTTTATTAAAACATTGTTTTTCAGTATCACAAAGGTAAATTTTTTTGCTCGACATCGGATTTCTCTCCCCTCGTAGAAGATTTGTCAAAGGTTTTGCGATTTTTGCAAAGTCCTTTACAAATCGACGGTAATAGCTCATCATTCCGAGGAATGATTTCAAGTCTTTTATTGTTTTGGGTTCTGGGAATTTTTGAATCACTTCAATTTTTTTGTGATTCGGTTTGATACCTTCTGAGCTTATGATGTATCCTAAGAATTCTACATCAGAATGTCAAAACTCGGATTTGTCCAATTGAATCTTGAAATTCGCTCTATTCAACGTGTTCAAAATAATATTCAAATTCACCAAATGTTCTTCGAGAGTCTTTCCAAAGACTATGACGTCGTCAATGTACACATAACATATTTTTCCAATATGTTCTCTTAAAACGTCGTCTATTGCTCTTTGGAAAGTTGCAGAGGCGTTTTTTAAGCCAAATGGCATTCGAGTAAACTCGTACTTGCCATTGTTTATAGAAAATGCTGTTTTTTGTATATCATCGTCTTTCATCTTGATCTGATGGAAGCCGGAAGCTAGATCGAGAGTGGAGAAGTATTTCTGGCCTTTGAGTTGATCAATTACATAGCTGATTTCTGGCATGGGATATCGATCTGAAGTTGTTTTTTCATTGATTTTTCTATAATCAATGACCATTCTGAATTTTTTTCGCCAGAGGCATCTGTTTTTTTCGGGACCACCCAAACTGGGGCTGTCCAGGCTGAACGAGAAGGTCGAATAATACCATCTTTTTAATTTGTTTGTTGACTTCTTCTGTATAGGCTGCAGGGTATGGATAAACTCTCTGGTGTACTGGAATATCATCAGTTGTGTTGATGGTGCACTCAATTTTTGTCGCATATGTAAGTTTCGAATTTGGCTCATGGAATGCCGTTTTGTTGGCATTCAAAACTTCTTCCAATTTTTTCTTTTCTGAGGAGGTTAGATGACAAGTTCTAAACTGCTCTACATTATTAGCTATTTGTTTCTGAGGTATATATTCTTGTAAAGGGATTACTAGTTCTTCAGAATTTCTACATAAGGTAAGAGTAATCTTTTTCATATCGATTGTGGCATTAGGTGCTTTTAAAATACCCGTACCGATAATTCCACGGAAAAACGGATGGAATTTGTAGGAATTGCGTTTTGAAGTTTATTTTTGGGTAGAAGAAATTTATGTCGATTGCTGATGTGGCATCGAAATTTCCATTAGCATTTGATATTTGGTTTGCTGAGAAATTATATGGTCTTGAAATGTTATAACTCCAGGCTAGTTTAGGATCAATCAAATTGATATTCGCTCCGGTATCGATGAGGAAGGGAAAGTTTCCAATTGTTGTTTTTAGGTTGATGAATGGTAGAACCGGTTTCACCAACTCGGGTTCCATCCTAAAAAAATTGGTTTCTTGAGTTGCATCAGTTTGATCTATGTTTTCGGGGGGGGGGGGGGGGGGTGACTATTGCTATCGTATGCATAAAAATCATGATAATCTTCGTACTCTTCAAACTGGTGTTCGGGATATTGTTTAGCATCTGTTTCGTCATTGGCTTCTACTTCGTTAAATGTTGATGTTCCTTCTATGGGGTGAGCTAGTCTTTTAAAATTTTGTATTTTAGATGATGGGGGATGTTGGCGTTTGATAGGAAAGGTAGGTCGGTTTCCATAATCTAAAAACCGAGATCGGACACTTTGATCTACCTCCATTGGTTCGGGTCTCGGGAGAGGCTTCGGTGGATGATTGAAGGAGTTTGGATTGTGTTGGAATCTATTTTGAGGTTGCAAAAATGGATTGAAGTTTGGTTGGAAACGGGGTTGAGGTTGTACAAATGGATTCGTGTTATTTCTCTGATTTGATATGAAGGGGTTTCGGTACTGTTGGGGTAAACAAGAATTTTGAAAGTTTCTAGGTGGTGGAGGAGGAAAGTTTTGGTTACGTGGTGGAATTTTTGGCGGATGTCGAGGCAAGTTTGGGGATTGAATAATTGGAATGTTCATTTCTGAATGGTGCGCTTCTCGCATCCATGTTGTAAAAATCTATACAAAATTGGTATGCTTTTGCCAAGCTTGTTGGTGTAGCCGTTTTCAATAACACATTGAGGGGTTTTTCTAATCCTCTAATGAATGAATCTAATGCTTTTTCTCGAAAATATGTGGTGTGTGAATCGGCACTTTGACTCATTCTCTCGTCTGTTTGAATTTGGATGATAATAGAAGCGAGCAGTTCATTTACTCGGCTGTAATAGCTGCTGAGGCTTTCAGACGGGTGTTTCTTCACTGTCGTAAGTTCAAAGTCCAATGTTTTGATATCTCTTTTATCTCGATAATAAAGTAAGAGAGTTTCTTTTATTTCGAGCCAATCGTAAGTAATATTATTTGCGTTCAAAATATCTGCGGCTTCACCACGAATTTTACGTCTGACTGTTTTTTCTATAATTGCAACCTGATCTGGGGTTGCGTGTTTTTCCCGATAATGTCGAAAAATATCTTCTACGTCTGTGAGCCATGCAAGTAATTCTTGTGCTCTACCGTCAAATGGTTGAAGATCTCTTAGAAGATCCGGTATTTTACCTAGTTCTAGAACTGTTGGTTTGATAATGAGTTCACCGACGTGGGTATAGGTGGATTCATTATTCTTGCAAAATAAAAAATTAATCTACTTTTCTTCAGATTTTTTTGAATTTAACACTTATTTTTTTTTTGCTTTCTTTGAGGCTCAATTAAACACACTTTTTTATTTCACTATGCCAGCTTGTCTGGACTTTTGTCAGTTGCACTAAAACACTATCACTATTTATTAAAACTATCACTTACATGAATGCCAGCATATCTGGACTTTCTTTTCCTGGGTTGACGGTAATCCCTTTATCGTCGGGGGATCGGCAGGCAGATGCTACGAGTTGCTCCTTTTTCCTAGCGGTACTCGGGACTCTCACATCGATCGGGTGATTACCTCAGTGTCCTGCAGATCGCTTGGTTTCTGGTGTGTGGCTCTTTCCACCGTTGTGATCCGGCTGCTTTAACCGAATATGAAGACTTTCACACTTTAAAACACTTATACTTTTCCCGACTTCTGGGTCCCTATTCGGGCGCCAGTTAAACACTTGGGTGTTGTTCGGAGTTTTTAAAAAAGCTACTGACACATTTCACTGCTCAATTAAGACTAACTTTATTAATTCTAACGATTACATTTGTGCCCACCGTTCGATTCACGTTGGCCAGAATATGAACCGCTGACTCCGCATCGCTCGGTGGTGGCTCCGATCGTTCGATTGTCGTCAACCTGCTCGTCGATGGCATTGTCTGAATTGTCAGCAAATTCCTTTGGTAGCTCGGTTGTTAACTCTCGTAAAATATTTCCGGCAGAGTTGCTAGATCTCGGTTGCTGCTGGAGACGCACGCATGATTTTTTCGGACGAAAAGCTGTTTACTCTGGAGGCAACTTTGAACAAGCAAAATGGCCGTGTTTATGAAGCATGTCCTCGTGATATACCAGCCGATAAAAAAAAGTGGAGCGATATCAAAATGCCCGAGCTGTGATGGTTTGGGGAGGTATATCGATCGACCAAAGGGAAATTACCATTGCTATTCATTGACAGGGTCGTGAAAATAAACAAGGAGTACTACTTGCAACACGTTATCAAAGGCCATTTGCATGCTTGCGCTAAAATGCTTTTTGGGAAAGACAGTTTTTGCTTTCGACAGGATTCAGCATAAGGCATTGATCGTTCAGAAATGGTGCAAGCAGAATTGGCCTTGTTTCACCAGGTCATATGAATGGTCTGCATCGTCAACGGATTTGAACCCGCTAGGCTTCAGTATCTGGGGATACATGCTAGGAAAGTTGCACGACATTAGGTATTTGAGTTTGTACGCATCTAAAAAACGTTTGGTGAAGATTTAGGACGAAATGTCGAACGAAGTTGTGCGTGCGGCTTGCAATATCTATGAATAACTATGAAAAGCGCCTACGGGCCGTTATCAAAAACAAAGGTGAAAGATTTGAACTCAACTAAGTACATTTTAATTTTACTACTTATAGATGTAATTGAAATCGATTCCGAAGATAAATAAATACTCATTCTGTGCCGAACACGCATCAGTATCGGATGTGTTTGGTGATCGCTCCGATAGAATATAAAACAAAAGACGCGCGAGCAAGTGTTGGCATTGTTTGCCTGGTCGAGTGAAGGTTCAAGGTCGCCCGCCTTTGTGCAACTGTTTCGCATCGTGGCTGTTTGCTGGTGCGTAAGCCGATTTGGCTGCTAAGTGATTTGTGCTACAGCAGTGGACGGGAATCTCAACACAAAGGAGGAAAAAGAAGAAGCCAACAGTTGACAGCGAGTTGTGTCGCTGTGCTGAGTGATCACACACCCGGCTCGCTGCTGGTGGCTGTTTGGAGCTGCTGTATTGGTGCTGCTGGCTGTAACGGCTGCAGCTTCGACCGTTCGGACAACCAACCCTGCTGAAAGGAGAAGTAGAGAGGTACGTGTTCTGTCGGCGCTAGTGCGCTAGATTTAGCGCGATTGATGTAGATCCCTCGCCTCCCGTGCCACCATCCCCGAACCCCTCCGACCCTGTCCCTCCTGCCAACCCTTCCTCTGTTAATTCTCCAGTCCCCCCTCGCCCCAGGCTTTACCCGGACGGATCTCAGGGCAGCTTTACTGTTTTCTTTCGGCCAAAAGCAGGACCGAAATCGAAACCGTTAAACATCCTGCAGATTTCGAAAGACCTGACGGAGGGGTACAAGGCCGTGACCGAAATCTCCAAGGTCAGACCCAACAAGCTCCGTGTCGTGGTCAGCGACCTGGAACAGGCCAACGCTATTGCTCGCTCCGAGCTTTTCACACGCGAGTATCGCGTTTATATACCCGCACGAGACGTGGAGATCGACGGTGTCATAACCGATTCGAGTCTGTCGGTCGAGTGTATCTTGGCAAGCGGTTTTGGCTGCTTCAAAAATGCTTTGTGTCACGACGTAAAAGTAAAGATCATAGATTGCAAGCAATTGCGGTCTGTGTCTCTTGTCAACGGCACAAAAGTGTACACTCCGTCAGACTCGTTTCGTGTTACGTTTGCCGGATCTGCTCTCCCTAGCCACGTCTCGATCGATCGGGTTCGTCTGCCTGTGCGATTGTATGTACCCCGTGTTATGAATTGCACCAATTGCAAGCAGCTAGGCCACACAGCCGCCTACTGCTGCAATAAGGCACGATGTAGCAAGTGTGGAGAAACTCATGCGGACGATTCTTGCAGTGTAAATGCTGAAAAATGTATTCACAGCAATGAGCTCTCCACATGCCCGGTGTACATGCAGCGCAGAGATAAAATCAAGCGGTCACTTAAGGAGCGTTCAAAGCGATCTTACGCTGAGATGCTGAAGAAACCGTGACCACTTCTACCATAACATCGAACCCCTTTGATCTGTTGTCCTCTGATGAAACCGATTCTGACGATTCACCAGCGGTAACAACTTATGCCAATCCTGGGGCGTCTAGAAAGAGGAAAAATATTTCCTCTCCTAAACTTCCCCGAAAAGGTCCTAAGATTTCCCAAAGTGAAATGAAAGTTACAAACAAACCAAACAGTGCTGCGGAAAAACCGAAGCAAACTCCTCCTGGGCTTGCAAATTTAAAGTCCCAGAAGGAGTTCCCAGCACTGCCAGGAACATCTAAAACCCCAGTTGTTCTTTTTGCACTCCCAGTTGATGAAACAAACTCTGGATTAGTGAAATTTTCTGACATTGTGGACTGGATTTTTAAAACTTTCAATGTACCCGATCCAATTAAAATTTTTCTTACAGCATTCCTCCCAACAGTTAGATCATTTTTGAAGCAGTTGACTGCCTAATGGCCCCTCCTTGCAGCGATTGTATCCTTCGATGCCTGATTCATCTGCGTATACGAAGGATTCTATCTCTGTCTTACAGTGGAATTGTAGAAGTATTTTACCAAAAATGGATTCATTTAAAGTTTTAATAAATAGAAACAAATGCGATGCATTTTCCCTTTGTGAAACTTGGCTTACTTCAAATATTGATCTCAACTTCCATGATTTTAATATTATTCGCCTTGATCGAGACACCTCATATGGAGGAGTACTTTTAGGGATTAAAAAGTGCTATTCTTTCTATCGTATTAACCTCCTCTCGATTCCAGGCATCGAAGTTGTCGCATGTCAAATGACAATACAAGGTAAAGAGCTTTGTATTGCCTCAATATATATTCCTCCCAGAGCACAGGTTGGGCAACGGTTGCTCTTTGATTTAATAGAACTTCTTCCCTCGCCACGTTTGATTTTGGGAGATTTCAACTCTCATGGCGTGGCTTGGGGTTCCCCTTACAATGATAACCGCTCCTCTTTAATCTATAACCTTTGCGATGACTTCGACATGACTATTTTGAACAACGGTGAAATGACACGTATCCCGAAACCTCCAGCGCGCCCAAGCGCTTTGGATCTATCCTTATGTTCGACGTCGCTACGGTTGGATTGCACATGGAAGGTAATCCTCGATCCTCACGGTACCGACCATCTGCCTATTCTTATTTCAATTACTAACGGTTCAACTCGCATGCGACCAATTGACATTCCGTATGACCTCACACGGAATGTCGATTGGAAGTTATACGAGGAAATGATTTCAAAAGCGGTCGAGTCGATTCAACATCACCCACCACTTGAAGAATACAACCTCCTCGCGGGCTTAATCCTCGACGCCGCGTTGCAAGCCCAAACGAAGAAATATCCCGGCGTAACGATCAAAGAGCGGTCTCCAACTCCGTGGTGGGACAAAAAGTGCTCCGATGTCTACACGCAAAGATCCGACGCGTTTTTGGCCTTCCAGAAGGGAGGTATACCCGACGACTATATACGGTATTCGGAGCTTAATACCAAGCTTAAGAGCCTGGCTAAAGCAAAGAAACGCGGATATTGGCGTCGGTTCGTGAACGAGACGTCGAGGGAGACATCGATGAGCACTCTTTGGAACACAGCCCGAAGAATGCGGAATCGCGTAACGGTCAACGAAAGCGAGGAGTCTTCAAGTCGGTGGATATTTGATTTTGCCAGGAAAGTATGTCCGGACTCTGTTCCTGCGCAAAACTTTGTTCGCGATACGTCTCCGGGTCACGACGCGATAGAATCACCTTTTACGATGGCAGAATTTTCAGTTGCCCTCCTGTCCTGTAACAATAACGCACCTGGGTTAGATAGAATCAAATTCAACTTGTTGAAGAATCTACCCGGCAATGCCAAGAGGCGCTTGTTGAACTTGTTCAATAAGTTCCTGGAGCAAAACATTGTACCGCAGGATTGGAGGCAAGTGAAGGTGATCGCCATCCAAAAACCAGGGAAACCAGCTTCTGATCACAATTCTTATAGGCCGATTGCAATGCTATCCTGTATCCGGAAATTGATGGAAAAAATGATACTCCGTCGTTTAGACCACTGGGTCGAATCAAATGGTTTACTATCAGATACTCAATTGACGAATGATTATCTTGCGTTGCTTTCAACAGATATTCAGCTGGCGTATGCTCGCAAAGAACAAATGGCGTCTGCGTTCTTGGACATTAAGGAGGCTTTTGATTCCGTTTCTATTGACATTCTTTCGGGTAAACTTCACCGACAAGGATTTTCTCCAATTTTGAACAATTTTTTGCACAATTTGCTGTCCGAAAAGCACATGCATTTTACGCACGGCGATTTGGCAACTTTTCGCATTAGCTACATGGGTCTTCCCCAGGGCTCATGTTTAAGCCCCCTTCTTTACAACTTTTATGTAAATGACATCGACGAATGTCTGGCAAATTCATGCACGATAAGACAACTTGCAGACGACAGTGTAATCTCTGTTACAGGAGCCAAAGCTGCCGATTTGCAAGGACCATTGCAAGATACCTTGGACAATTTGTCTGCTTGGGCTTTACAGCTAGGTATCGAATTCTCTCCGGAGAAGACTGAGATAGTAGTTTTTTCTAGGAAGCATGAACCTGCTCAGCTTCAAACACAATTAATGGGTAAAACGATTTCTCAGGTTTTGGTACACAAATATCTTGGTGTCTGGTTCGACTCTGAAGGCACCTGGGGTTGTCACGTTAGGTATCAGTCTCAGTTCCATTGAGGCTCTCCGAACGATGAAAGATGTTAAGCACTCTCCGTATTTCCTGGGGAAAATACGGGAACATCTGAGTGCTTTATCCGAAAAATCGTATCAGATTACCTTAGCGTAGGTCTCACTGCTTGATACCGGGCAATGAGAAAGCGGACTCTTTGGCTAAGGTGGGCGCAACAAACGGTGATATTTATGAAAGACCAATTGTCTTTAATGAATTTTTCGCACTTGTACGTCAGAATACGATCATCAGTTGGCAAAATGATTGGACCAGAGGGGAACTGGGAAGGTGGTTACATTCCATAATCCCCAAGGTGTCAACGAACCCGTGGTTCAAGGGGTTGGATGTAGGTCGGGATTTCATTTGCGTGATGTCCCGGCTTATGTCCAATCACTATAGATTTGACGCGCATCTCCGTCGTGTTGGGCTCGGGGAAAGTGGTATCTGTGCCTGTGGTGAAGGTTATCACGACATAGAGCACGTTGTTTGGTCATGCCCTGTACACCGTGACGCCAGGTCTAAATTAATAGCTTCCTTGCAGGCCGAAGGTAGGCAGTCGGCTGTTCCTGTTCGTGATGTCTTGGCGAGCCGTGACCTATCCTACATGTCCCTTATATACGTTTTCCTGAAATCCATCCACGCCCCAGTTTAGTCCTACCCCCTTCCGCCTGCATCCAGCCTAACGACAAGACCCCGGATCCGGAAACAGCAATCAGACCCGCACGATACTCTCAAGGCCCGAAGGAGACAACCCAATATGCCAGTCCGTAATATCTTGGCCCAGCAGCGGAACATGTGCTTACCTATGGCAATGAAAACCATCATACAGTAAACCAGTGCTTTTAATGCAAAATATTATAGCTTTAAGTTACATTTAGTTTCAGCTCGTAGTCGGCAGCGAGGATGAAAAATTTGCTTTTAGTTATTAAGATACTTCAGAAAGTAAGCTACCAGATATATTTGGCGCCGTTAAACATTAAATTGTATTTGTGCCGTGTCAAAAAAATTATAGATGAACAAAAAAAAATAAATAAATACTGGTTTGATTTTTGTAACAATATTAAAGTGTATCACTTTCACGTTGCCACCCTGTAATTTACTGTCAACCTTATTCATTTTGCTTATTAAAACATAAATTCTCTGTGTTTAACTATTTTATTATAATTTTGAATAAAATAACAAGATTTCTGATCTGTACCGTACTTGATGAAGAGGAAATATTTCACACCATCCAAATCACATTTACAATCGATTTGAAACTGAACTACAACCATTGCGGCCATTTGTTAATTTTGTCTTCATTACATTTTGCTGTCATCAAACATATATTCAATACTGCTATCTCACTTATATTATCATGAAAAAAGTTGGTTATAAACATGTAATAAATCAGTTTTTACAGCAGTTCGTAGTACAACTTCGACTTATCATTCAGATTTAAAACATCAATACGAGTGGATTAGAATTTCATGTTTTCCTTGTAACTTATTTATGGCTTCTCGTGTGTCTTATCTACAAATCGGTGATAAGCTGGATGGTAGCAATTACCCTGCTAAGTACTGTCTACAAGGTACTCTCCCAACTTCTATGCCTCCGCCTATCACCTATTGCATAGAATATCATGGGGCGATACCAGATAGGATTCATGGGACCCGCGTTACCACGGACCAGATCTTTGCACTGCGGCAAATACTCCAGAAAAGCCGCGAGTACAACGTAACCACACACCACCTATTCATCTACTTCCAAGCTGAGTATGACACAATCGAACGAGATCAAATTATGCATGAGCACGGGCTCCCGGACAAACTTACGTGATTGGTCAAAGCGACGATCGACAGAGTGACGTATACAATGCGAGCTTCGGAAACTCTCTCGAATTTTCTCGAATCTCGAAGAAGGTTGCGGCAGGGTGATGGGCTGTTCAACATTGCCATAGGAGGTGTTAAAAGAGATGCGGGGATAGACACGAATGGTTTGATATTATGGCTCACAACTTTGGGACGTAAACGGAAACGTACAGCGAACTTTAGGCAAAGGCCAAACGGGTCGGACCAGTCATAAGCACGTCGAAGACCAAATACATAAGAAGTAGAGGCTCGAGGGAAGACTCTGTTAGCTTTTCACCACAGAGTTTAGCTAACGGTGACGAAATCGAGGTGGTGGATGAGTTTGCGTATTTGGGTCGACAGTGACACAAACAGAGATAGGTATAGAAAGATGCACTATGACCGGAATTCGCGCTTACCTTTGACTGCAGAAAAACGCTTCGATCGAACAAAATTTGCCACTCCATAAAATTGATCATCTACAAAACACTTATTAGACCGGTAGTTCTCTACGGCCACGGAACATGGGCCTTGCTTGTGGAGGACCAGCGTACCCCAGAGGTTTTCGAACGGAAGGTGCTGCGTACAATCTACGGTGGGGTGCAGATGGATGATGGGACATAAAACGACGAAAGAACCACGAGCTGCATCAGATGTTGGGCCCACTATAGTTCATACGGCTGAAATCGGAAGGCTACGATGGCTGGACATATCATAAGGATGTCGGACTAAAGCCCAGTCGAAATGATTCTGGATAAAGACCCAACAAGGCGTTGCCTCACGCGACGTGCACGGTCGATCGACCAAGTGGAAGGAGATCTTCGCAGCCAGCGCAGCTAGCAAGATAGCCGAGCAACCGTGGATCGAGTACAATAGCGTCGGCTCTTAGATACAGCAAAGGCGTTCGTCTATCGGTAAGGGAAATAAGGAAATCAGTACTTGTTTTTCCTGCTGAAGTAATGTTGGGAAAATTGCATCTGTTCCAGCAGATTTCGAAGGCCGAAAAGAACTAAATGCCCGTTCAACTCTGAAAGGCACGAGGATTCAAAACTTTAGGATAGGCATTAATTGACCATATTACCACATCTAAGTTCGGTGTTCACTACATACAGGTATCAATCTAGAGAAGTGAGTTCTCACCATTGCTTCTAGTGCTTCAAAGAAATCGATAGTAAAACTGCTAACCTCTTTATTAAGACTGCCAAGACCTTTTGAATGATTTTTGGAAAGAAAAACTATTGAAAGGTTCAGCTAAATGGTTGACCGAGCAACTGTGGAGATGACGGATCCACCGTTGTTGGTAGTTAGGGTTACTTAAGTTCTGGGGTTGTCTAGAAGGGAAGTCGCCGTACGTGCCGAAGGAGCCAGATCTTGTTGGAAGCTCTGAAAATGCTCAGCGCAGTACCTACAACAGAAGCAGTGCGGAATCAATCATCGATGTGACGTTCTGTAGCTCGTGACTGATCACGAACTGAAGAGTATATGATGGCTACACCAATAGTGACTACCAGCCGGTCTGCTGTGGCGTAGATTATAACATGGTAAAGCTAATACTTCCACCATTTGCGGGTGGAAGACATTGCAGTTTGCGGAGGAACTGGGAGAGAGCACTATAAGTGCAGTCGGCACAGCCCGGGTGCGGATTGAATGGTGGTTATACTATCGCGTATCGCCGTCTGACACCACCTAGGATATGTCAGCCTACATGCAAAAGTTGGATTGTGCGGAACCACATCAATAAGCAAAGCTTTGGTGCTACATTCCGATTCGGAACTCGACCTTTTGTTCTATTATACACTAGCGCTACGATCCTACTGACACTAACAGTCTCTCCCGAGCCGAGCCTTGAACCTACGACGACTGGCTTGTAAGGCCAGCATCGTACCTCGAGACCAGCTGGGAGGGTACCCCATCAATATTGTGCTCAATTAGCACAACCGCACAGTGGGGCAAATTGGTCCGCGACAAAACCTCATTCCTCCTTAACAGTTGTTTTCACAGTGTTCATGTCTTCGGCAATGTTGTTCATCATAAAAACATCTTCTTGAAAAATGTATTCAGGCAGCTTAAATTTGTTTTTTACAGATGGCGCTGACATCTGTTTTCTGAATAAATGGTGCTAGCCATTTTGTTTATTCGGGAATGTTGTTTATATCATCAATTGACATTAAGTTGTCGAACATATTGCAAATGTAGGACTGACCGTTAACGAGATAAAATTATTTTCATTATTCATAAACCCAAAATTTCAGTTATGAATTATAACTGGGACTTAAGTACATATGTTTTAATTTCCGATATATTCGAACTTTCGAGTCATCATGAAATGAATTATTGAAGGTTTGTAGTTGCCTTTGTATAGTTTTTTGTCAACCTATGATGTGTCATCATATTTGAGAAAGAATATAAAATAAAGTTTTATTGTTATTGTTTGTGATAAAATGTTTCAAATAGGAACATTGTTCAATTAAAGTTTGGTTGGTTATGTTCCTTTTCTAAGAGCTCCTCTTGTTTAATTTTATACCATTTAAGATGAATACTAAACGCTTACTTTTGTTTAAAACACTGTTCACCCAATAACAAACTGTTTCCTAGTACTAATAATTATTTCCGGGGGGTCTTAATTCTACTGAACGTCAGTTTCTAAAGACCCCCGAACACAATCATGGTCGTGTTGCATACACCGGCATTCAGCAAAGCTTATTGTAGGAAAAACATCGATACGGACACTGCTGATTGACGATTTTTTACATGAATTGACATGAAAACAATCGTTGCGAAAACTCGAATTACTCAGTAAGTCGCAACTAGTAGCAGCTGATTTTTTTTGGTTTAGTACTAGTCAATACCTTGTATTTTAGTACAATAATAGTGTCATAGCAGAACAACGTAGAACTTTATGTTTTTCATATTGCCGAAAATGAGGAAAAATTACAAAAAAAAACTTGTTTTACACATTATGCCTCCTACGTACCTATTTTCAACAAAACTGTCTTAAAATCACATTACCTATTAGTTTATACTCTGTTTTATGAGGATCATATGAGTTAGTTTATTAATTTCTAAGTATTTGCATGCCCTACTGGAAAATATCTGTGAAAAATTTTTCTTCCATTTCATAAGCCTTGTAAATTCTCACTTTCACAATATTATAGCACATTTCCTTCCTTTTTTTCGAAAGTGAATTATCATGATTTCCAGTCGATAACATGTCTATTGCAAGTAGAAAATAAAATGGAGCATGAAAACTGAATTTCACTTTCTTCAGTTTTGTCGCGACTTTTCTGGGTTCTGCCCCACAGTGAACCGTTAATAAGTTTTGGAACCAGAACAACAAATGTGTGTTCTTCATAACGCATTTGATGTTCTGATGTATTTTCAGTGTATTTGACAGCTTCAAATCATTACACTTATAAGCTATTAACCTGTGTTGATATCTTCATGATGATTTGTACTGGTATTGGTGATGCTTTTTAGATGGCTGTTATCGTTGAAGCACTGCAACCATCAATAAATACTAATGAAAGTAAAAGAAAAGTAAGTGAGATACATATTCTGATTTCGATCTCTGTGAATGTATTAATTGCACAACTGTTACGTTATGCACTTCACACATTTGTTGTGCAAAGCCAGAGCAATAATTGTGCGTTTTGAGAAGACATATTGGTTGATTAAGGTTTGAACTTTTGTGTGTATAACTGAATGTTCACCGGTACTCTGGACGTTTGCCGAGATACACAGTCCAGAGCGCCGTGCGGCCTTTGAGTACACTAGATCAGTGCTTAAGAGCGCAATAAAGGATAGTAAACGAGCCTGCTTTGATTGACTAGGAGCTAGTGTCAGTGCGAGCTTCTGGGGTGAGATCACAACATCGTAGTGGCCAAAACCAGAGACGTAGAAGCGCCTGCGGAGTAGTCACTAGCGCTGAAGGCCGGGAATCCGACAACACGAGGAACGCGTCAGTTGGGATTCCATAGCCTACGCGCCTCGGAGTCTCAACGTGTCTATCTTTTCACTGTATTTGGCTATTTCATTTTGCTTAACCAATTGTAAAAAAGGGTATTTTAACCAAATCAACAAATAATTCTTATAGTTATTATATCAGAAAACTATTGTGCATTTGATCGTTTCAATGTCACATTGATTATTGCATTTCATCCAGATTCAGGATAGCAGTTAGCTTAACGTAATATTTTATGTATTTGTTGTTAAATAATTGAATTTCTGACTCGTACTTCAAAACAGATTTTTATTATTATTGATTCCGGCTTTATGTAGACAAGTTGTAGATGGAGAATACGAAATGGTATTGTTTGTTGTATGTAGAACCTCACGCAAGCACTTAAATTTATGAGTGCCACAGAAATTATTCGCCAAATCCGAAACGAAAACGTCCTCGTCGGAATACTGGAAGGAGATCAACAGTGTGTTGAACCTCAATTGGCTCCGTAAAACATTAATTTGTATTGTGCCGTGTCAAATAAATGTTGTGTGAACAAAAAAAAACCGTGTGTCGAACAGATTTCAACGCAGATTTCTTGTAGCTGCTATGCAATAAAAGGACTGAAAGGTTATTGCATTAAGGTACGATGATGAAATTTTCCCTTAAGATTGGAGAAGTGAAATAAAATTTATTGATAATAAATGAAACGTCGGCCGGTAGCGTCAAATTAAAGCCAACTGTTGGTGCTGGTCCTTGTGTCAGTGAATCCTCAAGTGGGACCTCTAGCGTGATAAACTCCCCGGGTGTTGGTAATTAGCACAACAGTGGCTGAGACAGGCCAACGGTAATAGGTAAATTAGGAAAAACTTCTTGTTTCTATTGTGTCTATTTTCTGTCAGCCCAATTACGTCACTATTGTGGCTTTCGCTGAAGCTAGGAAAGGTGACTTCACCCAGAAACCTAGCTAACGGTTCGTTGATTAACGGTCCGGCATAAAAGTTATTATTTCCTTGTACCATATATGGTTTCTGATTTCAACTTTCACTTTCAAAAATAAATCAAATTTTGAATTTGACTGCTTCACAAATGATCATTTTTGTTCACAAACCAAAACATTTACTTCTCTAATCAAGGAAAAGATAACATATTGTTAACTAAATAGTATAAATAATGCACAAATATATGAGAAGTCCGTATCTCATCAAAATCAATTTGAAATCAGCTCAAAACTTAATTCGATAGCAATCGGTTTTAAAATCAAATGACATCGACGTACGACGTTTGTTAGATATTCTCATTTTTTCATCGTGTTGCGCCATTAATTTGTGCAATCGATCCGTCTAATAAATTGATTTAACGTTGTAAATTCATTCAGAGAGAGGAAATACTCAATCCTGTCAGCGTTATCTGTAAATGCTTTTCTGATAAGCCGTCAAACACCGCGACAACACATTTTTCCGCCTTCGCATTTTATTGATTTTCACGCCACACTTTAATCCCGTAACCGATTTTTCGCAATCCGCTGTCCACACTTCACGCACAACGCTCTATCACAAAGATAATCACATACCGACCTAGAAAGCTCCGCAACTAGCTTCCCAGTAAGAGATTTTTGTCTTCATCATCACACGTTCCACCCACCACTAAAGGTACAGTTACACAGCGGAAACAAATGGAATAAAATTCCAACATGTCGCCATCATGGCTTTTCTTACATCGCAGTATTTTTCCACTTGCTGTCAATTTTCTGCTGCCAATTCGCAAAGACTTTTGATAAAATGCTCCAAAAGCTTCGATATTCTCATGCACGGTACCACTTGATCGAATATTTGGTCGAAATTATGTAATAGGATCCCTTTTGCAGGTTTTCATCTTAATTTTCACTTAATCTCATGTCATCCATGATTGAAGCTCCACCCGAATTTTCAAAGGCAGATTTCGCATATTTGCACTGCACAAAACCGATCAATTTTTGTATCATTCGAAAGAGAATCAACACCGTAAACTTTTAGCACTCAATTTACCTAGACATTAGTGATTTTAGATTAGAATTTTTCACTTAATAACGACCCGAAAAATGAAGCGACGTCATTTTGTTCCAAGCTCCGGCGATGGTAACTGCTTCCCTGGTCGAACAGAAATGAGAAGAATTCCATGGAAAAGCAACTGATGGCTGGCGTCGTTTATCTTGCAGATTTCGGAAATCGCTCATGAAAATTGCAACCAAGCCGAGTGTGCGCATTCAACTTCGGCGGCCTGTGTTTGTTAACAAATCCACGTGCGTTCATTCATGGAACCGAGCGAGCACATGGTTTTCTCGGGTTGGTTACAGCCGACTGTGGAGCACCACTCGTGAGTGGAGCTGGAGGATGCGCGGGGTTGTTGTAGTAACAGAAGAGTGCAGCGAAAACATTGTTTTCAGAATTCTCGAAGGAACGAATGAGTAGAGCTTATCAAAACAGCACTTGTTGCTGGCGATTGACGTTTCCATGGAGAACCGACTGTACTACGATCGGATGCTGACAAGTTGAATCTTCGAGCGAATCTGTTGAGTTGACCAGTGTTCGGAAATTTCCGATTTACACTCACCAGCGTGTCGATCAGCTGGTGGATACAATACTGCTCTACTGTTTGATGTCACTCCCGGATAGCCCGCCAATCCTTCTGGGACTGTTTTCCACAGTTGTGTCTGGTTTCTAAGGGTGAAAATTGTTCCTATGAGAGAAATACAACGTGCAATTAGTTATTCACTCTTTTTTCGAACCTGGATACGCTAGAGGGAATTTTGATCAGCTGTTGTGTTTCGAAGTCCTAACGCCTTTGGTTATGCTTTATACGCAATAAAAAGCTTTAAGCGTAGATGAACGTAAACGGTTTGAAGTATTGTGCGTCTCCATCTTATTTTTATGAATGGAGAAAGCCAAGTGTTTCTGTTGCTCAGCTCATATGCTTTATGGTAGACCTAGGTAATTTGAGTTGAGAACTATTATTTGAGAAAATTTGTCATATCACAACTGGTACAACAAATCAACTGTTCTATTTTTGAGCATTTTTTCCACAATGAGACGATAACGTGATAAGTACGATGTTTTATCAATTTATGCATTGCGTTCAGGTCGGTAAAGTATTTTATGTTTACAGCAAGTACAGTGATCTACAATTTTATTTAAACTGCTTTCCATCAGTAGTAGCAGTCTGATGTCCATGTCGACATTAAATTCTTTTTCGCTTCAATAGTTTTTCTCTGCCGAGATGCTAAACGCAAAAGTTGGTGATGCTAAAGTACATAATATTGTGTGAAATTACCGCAACTTTTGATAACGTTTGAAACCTGGGCAATTGGGTCCTAAAGTTTAAAACGGTTTTCTGATTTTTATATATTAGCTGAAAGAGTGCAATTTTCTGAGCAAAACGTGATTTTTAAAAAATGTTTATCGTTTTCCTTCGTTTTTTAAATGAAAAATTAAAAACTGCTCGAAATGATTTAAATGACAGCTCTCTCATATACCGTACATGGGCGAAACGTCAACTTAGACCTTTCGAGCAGTTTTTTCACTCTTCATTTAAAAATCGAAGGAAAACGATAAACATTTTTTAAAAATCACGTTTTGCTCAGAAAACGCGGCTTTTTCAAATGATATATAAAAACTGGTATAGCTTTAGGACCCAATTGTTACTCATAGCTTTATTGTGGTTGTAAGCAAAACCAAAAAGATCAAGTCGCATAAAATTCTCAAAACAATTCGCTAAGCTCTCAAAAATCTTGTTATAAATTCATTCGATCCAGAAGCATTTTCACTTTATGTGGGGTTTTATGGCTGCCTCAAAGAATTTAATAAACCCATTTCATATTTCGGCCCAAAAAAATTTGGCTATGCATTGTTCATTCATTTATTGAGGGGAAGGATGTTTTGTGATGAAATTATTATTTACTAATATTTATTCAGCATTAATTTGTGTGCCTTAGAAAATCGTTATTTATTCACGAGTAGATGAATTGAATTGTTCTCAGTGTCAGCACATTTATTTTCTGATACATTTCAGTAACCTACGCTCAATGCGATGATTCATGAATATCGTTTATCATAGTCAATGACAGAACAGTGGAATGAATATTAAAGGCGTCGTAATGATATTCAGAGACGCTTCGGTAATTATCAATCCAAGTAATGAAAGTTAAGACGCTGTACACACCGCATAGTACAGTATAAATTGTCGAATGAAGTAATTTTGATTTTCGCTCTTTTGAAATGATTTTCAGTTTTGACGATTAAAATATCAACACGAGTGTTAAAGTTTATCCTGTCGGTGTTCATCGGCTCTTCGGTATCATGAATATCAACGTTCGTGTGAGAAGTATGATTATCAATATAAAGAAGTCAAATTTGGAAAATCTATACCGATGATTTTATTTAATATAAAGAAGGCTGAAAATCGCTGCTTTTGAATATCATGACAGTGAACACTGGTTCTGCCACACATATTTCAAATTTTATTTCATTAATACATTGTAATTGCTTTCGCAGATAGGTGAATATAATTGTGGAAAATTGTAAACCTACCTAGCAAGCAAAAAAATTAATTTAAAATTAAACCTTAACCTAATCTTACACTTATCTTACTGACTATAAAGTGAGTTAATAGTTGATACGGGGGAATGCATCGAATTTTGTCGGAACTTATTGATAGTTTTGTTTCACATATTTTTTAATGTTTCCACATTAGTAAGCCTGTGTGATTCATCCGTGCTAAACCAGCGAGGACGCTTCAATATCATTTTCAGAAGTTTATTCTGAATTTTTTGAAGCATCTTCTTTCTGGTTGTACAACAACGTGTCCAGATGTGGACTGCATATAACATTGCTGGTCTAAATAATCGTTTGTGAATTAACCAGTTTATTCTTGGGACAAAGTCTATAATTTATGTTGATAAAAGGATATAAACTGCCCCAGTTTAATCCTATTCCCTTCCGCCTACATCCAACCAAACGACAAGAACACGTTAAGACCCCGGATCCGGAAACAGCAACTAGACCCGCACGATACTCTCAGGTCCCGAGGGAGACAACCCAATATGCCAGTCCGTAATATCTTGGCTCAGCAGCGTAACATATTCAATATGCTGCTTACCTATGGCGATGGAAAACCATCAAACAACAAATCAGTGCTTTTAATGCAAGACATTCTAGCTTTAAGTTAGATTTAGTTTCAGCTCGTAGTCGGCAGCGAGGATAAAAAATTTGCTTTTAGTTATTAAGATACTTTAGAAAGTAAGCTACCAGATATAATTGGCGCCGTTTAACATTAAATTGTATTTGTGCCGTGTCAAATAAATTATAGATGAAGAAAAAAAAAGGATATAAACGTTTTAAATCTTGATTGCATTTTGTTTGAATATTCTCAATGTGCTCCTTGAAGGTAAGATTTTCATCATAAATTAGCCCTTAGTATTTAACTTGATCAGACCAATATAAGAATGCATCGATCATTTTAACTACGTGATTATTGGTGGGTTTGAGAAACGAAACTTTTGGTTTATGAAGAAAAATAATTAATTGTGTTTTAATGCATTTGGAGAAATGTTCCTTTTCTGCAAGTACGAAGAAAATATATCTAGACTTTTTTGCAGCCTAGGGCATATAACACGAAGGCTTTTTCCTTTGCTTGTACCGTCACAAAAAAGCGATTTCTTGCATCCTGGCAATAAATCTAACAGGCAATCTATCAGATTTACCATTCAAATAGTTATTCTGAGGAGTGCGGTCAGTCAAGTAACTTTGTATCGTTATTGTGATGTTAAGAGGATAACGGAAATCGGACATTTCAGCTATCAAAACTCTATGCCATACACTGTCGAATGCCTTTTCTATGTCTAGAAGAGCAGCTCCAGTGGAATAACCTTCAGAATTATTAGTACGAATCATATTAGTTGCTCTAAGTAAATGATGAGTAGTCGAATACCCATGGAAAAATTCAAACTGCTCATTTGCAAAAACTTGAACCCGCTACACCCAACGCAAACGGGGAAAATTTTATTACTTTAGGGCAATTTTTTATTACTAATTGTGTCTTATGACTGCGCATTATACACAATTAGTAACAACTAAAAAGTAACAAAAATTATGACGGCCACACGCTTGTATGTGTTCCTGCAGGAGAACATACAGCCAAGCACCGCACTGCATGTGTTAGCAAGACTTCACTCGCTACATTTGTATTGATGCAAAGATCTGGTTTATTTTTGTCCCTTTCATCCATTCATAATCAGAATCTATACCGTCAACCTCAATTGTCTAATTAGAAACACTTTCGTTTCGTCCCCCAGTGTTTACTTGAAATGGAAATATGTAATACTGTCTGACCAGAGTTGCCGAAGTTGCGAATATTGTTCTGGATGGGCACAAGTTTTGTATTTTCAAACAGGTCCAAATAAGTTTCCATGAACCAACGATTATGTGCTGTAGATAGCTTGCAAGAAAGCGAATGTTTTTGTTTTTCTCTAACGCAGTTTACAGATCGTGATGTCATTTTAAGGCGCATTTCAAGTCTTTAAAATCATCAAAGTTTGCTCACTCTATGACGGGGAAAATGCTGCTTGGCAGCTCTTGTCATATTTTTTCGCTACTCCGTATGCATACAACGAGCGAACTAATACACGCACACCGGATGAATTGGAGATAGAAGAAACTTGAAAGGCCTCTGCCAGGTTGAACGCCAACACGAGCGATGGGGCGAGATTTCTGCCGAAGGTTAATGAACAGTTTTACTTACGGCTGTTTATTTACCGACGGCAAGAATCTCGCCCGATCGCTCGCGTTGGCATTCAGCCTGGCAGAGGCCTAACATGTGCAACATATGCGACGGTGTGTGGTTTTTTTGCGATGCGCATTTTGCGATAGAAAAAAATTTGCATGTGGTTTAAACGACCATTATTAGATAGTCGTTCTCCCGTAACACGTGCTAAATATATGACAGTATGTGTTGTTACTCGACTGGGGAAGAATTTTATTGCCTTTTAAGTAATAGGTTTGTTACCCAAAAGGCAATTTTGCGCTATTGCTTCTTAAGTAATAAGGAAAAGTTTTGCGTGTAGGCTTCAGTATCTGGGGATACATGCTAGGAAAGTTGCACGACATTAGGTATTTGAGTTTGTACGCATCTAAAAAACGTTTGGTGAATATTTAGGACGAAATGTCGAACGAAGTTGTGCGTGCGGCTTGCAATATCTATGAATAACTATGAAAAGCGCCTACGGGCCGTTATCAAAAACAAAGGTGAAAGATTTGAACTCAACTAAGTACATTTTAATTTTACTACTTATAGATGTAATTGAAATCGATTCCGAAGATAAATAAATACTCATTCTGTGCCGAACACGCATCAGTATCGGATGTGTTTGGTGATCGCTCCGATAGAATATAAAATAAAAGACGCGCGAGCAAGTGTTGGCATTGTTTGCCTGGTCGAGTGAAGGTTCAAGGTCGCCCGCCTTTGTGCAACTGTTTCGCATCGTGGCTGTTTGCTGGTGCGTAAGCCGATTTGGCTGCTAAGTGATTTGTGCTACAGCAGTGGACGAGAATCTCAACACAAAGGAGGAGAAAGAAGAAGCCAACAGTTGACAGCGAGTTGTGTCGCTGTGCTGAGTAATCACACACCCGGCTCGCTGCTGGTGGCTGTTTGGAGCTGCTGTATTGGTGCTGCTGGCTGTAACGGCTGCAGCTTCGACCGTTCGGACAACCAACCCTGCTGAAAGGAGAAGTAAATAGGTACGTGTTCTGTCGGCGCTAGTGCGTTAGATTTAGCGCGATGGATGTAGATCCCTCGCCTCCCGTGCCACCATCCCCGAACCCCTCCGACCCTGTCCCTCCTGCCAACCCTTCCTCTGTTAATTCTCCAGTCCCCCCTCGCCCCAGGCTTTACCCGGACGGATCTCAGGGCAGCTTTACTGTTTTCTTTCGGCCAAAAGCAGGACCAAAATCGAAACCGTTAAACATCCTGCAGATTTCGAAAGACCTGACGGAGTGGTACAAGGCCGTGACCGAAATCTCCAAGGTCAGACCCAACAAGCTCCGTGTCGTGGTCAGCGACCTGGAACAGGCCAACGTTATTGCTCGCTCCGAGCTTGTCACACGCGAGTATCGCGTTTATATACCCGCACGAGACGTGGAGATCGACGGTGTCATAACCGATTCGAGTCTGTCGGTCGAGTGTATCTTGGCAAGCGGTTTTGGCTGCTTCAAAAATGCTTTGTGTCACGACGTAAAAGTAAAGATCATAGATTGCAAGCAATTGCGGTCTGTGTCTCTTGTCAACGGCACAAAAGTGTACACTCCGTCAGACTCGTTTCGTGTTACGTTTGCCGGATCTGCTCTCCCTAGCCACGTCTCGATCGATCGGGTTCGTCTGCCTGTGCGATTGTATGTACCCCGTGTTATGAATTGCACCAATTGCAAGCAGCTAGGCCACACAGCCGCCTACTGCTGCAATAAGGCACGATGTAGCAGGTGTGGGAAACTCATGCGGACGATTCTTGCAGTGTAAATGCTGAAAAATGTATTCACTGCGGGGAAAATCAGCATGAGCTCTCCACATGCCCGGTGTACATGCAGCGCAGAGATAAAATCAAGCGGTCACTTAAGGAGCGTTCAAAGCGATCTTACGCTGAGATGCTGAAGAAAACCGTGACCACTTCTACCATAACATCGAACCCCTTTGATCTGTTGTCCTCTGATGAAACCGATTCTGACGATTCACCAGCGGGAACAACTTATGCCAATCCTGGGGCGTCTAGAAAGAGGAAAAATATTTCCTCTCCTAAACTTCCCCGAAAAGGTCCTAAGATTTCCCAAAGTGAAATGAAAGTTACAAACAAACCAAACAGTGCTGCGGAAAAACCGAAGCAAACTCCTCCTGGGCTTGCAAATTTAAAGTCCCAGAAGGAGTTCCCAGCACTGCCAGGAACATCTAAAACCCCAGTTGTTCCTTTTGCACTCCCAGTTGATGAAACAAACTCTGGATTAGTGAAATTTTCTGACATTGTGGACTGGATTTTTGAAACTTTCAATGTACCCGATCCAATTAAAATTTTTCTTACAGCATTCCTCCCAACAGTTAGATCATTTTTGAAGCAGTTGACTGCCCAATGGCCCCTCCTTGCAGCGATTGTATCCTTCGATGCCTAATTCATCTGCGTATACGAAGGATTCTATCTCTGTCTTACAGTGGAATTGTAGAAGTATTTTACCAAAAATGGATTCATTTAAAGTTTTAATAAATAGAAACAAATGCGATGCATTTTCCCTTTGTGAAACTTGGCTTACTTCAAATATTGATCTCAACTTCCATGATTTTAATATTATTCGCCTTGATCGAGACACCTCATATGGAGGAGTACTTTTAGGGATTAAAAAGTGCTATTCTTTCTATCGTATTAACCTCCCCTCGATTCCAGGCATCGAAGTTGTCGCATGTCAAATGATAATACAAGGTAAAGAGCTTTGTATTGCCTCAATATATATTCCTCCCAGAGCACAGGTTGGGCAACGGTTGCTCTTTGATTCAATAGAACTTCTTCCCTCGCCACGTTTGATTTTGGGAGACTTCAACTCTCATGGTGTGGCTTGGGGTTCCCCCTACAATGATAACCGCTCCTCTTTAATCTATAACCTTTGCAATGACTTCGACATGACTATTTTGAACAACGGTGAAATGACACGTATCCCGAAACCTCCAGCGCGCCCAAGCGCTTTGGATCTATTCTTATGTTCGACGTCGCTACGGTTGGATTGCACATGGAAGGTAATCCTCGATCCTCACGGTACCGACCATCTGCCTATTCTTATTTCAATTACTAACGGTTCAACTCGCATGCGACCAATTGACATTCCGTATGACCTCACACGGAATGTCGATTGGAAGTTATACGAGGAAATGATTTCAAAAGCGGTCGAGTCGATTCAACATCACCCACCACTTGAAGAATACAACCTCCTCGCGGGCTTAATCCTCGACGCCGCGTTGCAAGCCCAAACAAAGAAATATCCCGGCGTAACGATCAAAGAGCGGCCTCCAACTCCGTGGTGGGACAAAGAGTGCTCCGATGTCTACACGCAAAGATCCGACGCGTTTTTGGCCTTCCAGAAGGGAGGTATACCCGACGACTATATACGGTATTCGGAGCTTAATACCAAGCTTAAAAGCCTGGCTAAAGCAAAGAAACGCGGATTCGGTTCGTGAACGAGACGTCGAGGAAGACATCGATGAGCACTCTTTGGAACACAGCCCGAAGAATGCGGAATCGCATAACGGTCAACGAAAGCGAGGAGTCTTCAAGTCGGTGGATATTTGATTTTGCCAGGAAAGTATGTCTGGACTCTGTTCGTCTCCGGGTCACGACGCGATAGAATCACCTTTTACGATGGCAGAATTTTCAGTTGCCCTCCTGTCCTGTAACAATAACGCACCTGGGTTAGATAGAATCAAATTCAAATTGTTGAAGAATCTACCCGGCAATGCCAAGAGGCGCTTGTTGAACTTGTTCAATAAGTTCCTGGAGCAAAACATTGTACCGCAGGATTGGAGGCAAGTGAAGGTGATCGCCATCCAAAAACCAGGGAAACCAGCTTCTGATCACAACTCTTATAGGCCGATTGCAATGCTATCCTGTATCCGGAAATTGATGGAAAAAATGATACTCCGTCGTTTAGACCATTGGGTCGAATCAAATGGTCTACTATCAGATACTCAGTTTGGCTTCCGCCGTGCCAAAGGGACGAATGATTGTCTTGCGTTGCTTTCAACAGATATTCAGCTGGCGTATGCTCGCAAAGAACAAATGGCGTCTGCGTTCTTGGACATTAAGGGGGCTTTTGATTCCGTTTCAATTGACATTCTTTCGGGTAAACTTCACCGACAAGGATTTTCTCCAATTTTGAACAATTTTTTGCACAATTTGCTGTCCGAAAAGCACATGCATTTAACGCACGGCGATTTGGCAACTTTTCGCATTAGCTACATGGGTCTTCCCCAGGGCTCATGTTTAAGCCCCCTTCTTTACAACTTTTATGTAAATGACATCGACGCATGTCTGGCAAATTCATGCACGATAAGATAACTTGCAGACGACAGTGTAATCTCTGTTACAGGAGCCAAAGCTGCCGATTGGCAAGGACCATTGCAAGATACCTTGGACAATTTGTCTGCTTGGGCTTTACAGCTAGGTATCGAATTCTCTCCGGAGAAGACTGAGATAGTAGTTTTTTCTAGGAAGCATGAACCTGCTCAGCTTCAAACACAATTAATGGGTAAAACGATTTCTCAGGTTTTGGTACACAAATATCTTGGTGTCTGGTTCGACTCTAAAGGCACCTGGGGTTGTCACGTTAGGTATCTGATGAAAAAATGTCAACAAAGAGTGAATTTACTTCGTACAATAACCGGACAATGGTGGGGAGCCCACCCAGGAGACCTTATAAGGCTTTACCAAACAACGATATTGTCTGTCATTGAGTACGGGTGTTTCTGCTTCCACTCCGCAGCAAACACTCATTTGATCAAACTGGAGCGAATACAATATCGTTGTTTGCGTATCGCCTTGGGTTGCATGCAGTCGACCCATACGATGAGTTTGGAGGTCTTAGCTGGAGTACTACCATTGAAAAACCGCTTCTGGAGCCTGTCTTCTCGTATTCTTATCAAATGTGAGGTCTTGAACCGTCCCGTGATTGAAAATTTTGAAAGGTTAATCGAACTTAATTCTCAAACCCGTTTTATGACATTGTATTTCAATCACATGTTCCATAATATTAACCCTTCTTCGAATATTCCAAATCGTGTCGACTTATCAAATACTTCTGATTCTACTGTGTTTTTCGATACATCCATGATAGAAGAAACTCGTGGAATCCCGGATCATTTACGCGTGCCGCAGATCCCCAAAATTTTTTTCCAATAAATATCGAAACATCAACTGCGACAATATGTTCTACACTGACGGATCACTTCTTGATGGGTCCACTGGCTTCGGTATTTTCAATAACAATTTAACCGTCTCTCATAAGCTTGATAATCCTGCTTCTGTTTACGTCGCAGAATTGGCTGCAATTCAGTACACCCTAGGGATTATCGAAAAAATGCCCACGGACCATTATTTCATCTTTACGGACAGTCTCAGTTCCATTGAGGCTCTCCGAACGATGAAAGATGTTAAGCACTCTCCGTATTTCCTGGGGAAAATACGGGAACATCTGAGTGCTTTATCCGAAAAATCGTATCAGATTACCTTAGCGTGGGTCCCTTCTCACTGCTCGCTACCGGGCAATGAGAAAGCGGACTCTTTGGCTAAGGTGGGCGCAACAAACGGTGGAATTTATGAAAGACCAATTGCCTTTAATGAATTTTTCTCATTTGTACGTCAGAATACGATCATCAGTTGGCAAAATGCTTGGACCAGAGGGGAACTGGGAAGGTGGTTACATTCTATAATCCCCAAGGTGTCGACGAACCCGTGGTTCAAGGGGTTGGATGTAGGTCGGGATTTCATTTGCGTGATGTCCCGGCTTATGTCCAATCACTATAGATTTGACGCGCATCTCCGTCGTGTTGGGCTCGGGGAAAGTGGTATCTGTGCCTGTGGTGAAGGATATCACGACATAGAGCACGTTGTTTGGTCATGCCCTGTACACCGTGACGCCAGGTCTAAATTAATAGCTTCCCTGCAGGCCGAAGGTAGGCAGTCGGCTGTTCCTGTTCGTGATGTCTTGGCGAGCCGTGACCTATCCTACATGTCCCTTATATACGTTTTCCTGAAATCCATCCACGCCCCAGTTTAGTCCTACCCCCTTCCGCCTGCATCCAGCCTAACGACACGAACACGTTAAGACCCCGGATCCGGAAACAGCAATCAGACCCGCACGATACTCTCAAGGCCCGAAGGAGACAACCCAATATGCCAGTCCGTAATATCTTGGCCCAGCAGCGGAACATGTGCTTACCTATGGCAATGAAAACCATCATACAGTAAACCAGTGCTTTTAATGCAAAATATTATAGCTTTAAGTTACATTTAGTTTCAGCTCGTAGTCGGCAGCGAGGATGAAAAATTTGCTTTTAGTTATTGAGATACTTCAGAAAGTAAGCTACCAGATATATTTGGCGCCGTTAAACATTAAATTGTATTTGTGCCGTGTCAAAAAAATTATAGATGAACAAAAAAAAAAAATAAATAAATACTGGTTTGATTTTTGTAACAAAATTAAAGTGTATCACTTTCACGTTGCCACCCTGTAATTTACTGTCAACTTTATTCATTTTGCTTATTAAAACATAAAATCTCTGTGTTTAACTATTTTATTATAATTTTGAATAAAATAACAAGATTTCTGATCTGTACCGTACTTGATGAAGAGGAAATATTTCACACCATCCAAATCACATTTACAATCGATTTGAAACTGAACTACAACCATTGCGGCCATTTGTTAATTTTGTCTTCATTACATTCCGCTGTCATCAAACATATATTCAATACTGCTATCTCACTTATATTATCATGAAAAAAGTTGGTTATAAACATGTAATAAATCAGTTTTTACAGCAGTTCGTAGTACAACTTCGACTTATCATTCAGATTTAAAACATCAATACGAGTGGATTAGAATTTCATGTTTTCCTTGTAACTTATTTATGGCTTATCGTGTGTCTCATCTACAAAACGGTGATAAGCTGGATTGTGGCAATTACGCTGCTAAGAACTGTCTACAAGGTACTCTCCCAACTTCTATGCCTCCGCCTATCACCTATTGCATAGAATATCATGGGGCAATACCAGATAGGATTCATGGGACCCGCGTTACCACGGACCAGATCTTTGCACTGCGGCAAATACTCCAGAAAAGCCGCGAGTACAACGTAACCACACACCACCTATTCATCTACTTCCAAGCTGAGTATGACACAATCGAACGAGATCAAATTATGCATGAGCACGGGCTCCCTGACAAACTTACGTGATTGGTCAAAGCGACGATCGACAGAGTGACGTATACAATGCGAGCTTCGGAAACTCTCTCGAATTTTCTCGAATCTCGAAGAAGGTTGCGGCAGGGTGATGGGCTGTTCAACATTGCCATAGGAGGTGTTAAAAGAGATGCGGGGATAGACACGAATGGTTTGATATTATGGCTCACAACTTTGGGACGTAAACGGAAACGTACAGCGAACTTTAGGCAAAGGCCAAACGGGTCGGACCAGTCATAAGCACGTCGAAGACCAAATACATGAGAAGTAGAGGCTCAAGGGAAGACTCTGTTAGCTTTTCACCACAGAGTTTAGCTAACGGTGACGAAATCGAGGTGGTGGATGAGTTTGCGTATTTGGGTCGACAGTGACACAAACAGAGATAGGTATAGAAAGATGCACTATGACCGGAATTCGCGCTTACTCTTGACTGCAGAAAAACGCTTCGATCGAACAAAATTTGCCACTCCATAAAATTGATCATCTACAAAACACTTATTAGACCGGTAGTTCTCTACGGCCACGGAACATGGGCCTTGCTTGTGGAGGACCAGCGTACCCCAGAGGTTTTCGAACGGAAGGTGCTGCGTACAATCTACGGTGGGGTGCAGATGGATGATGGGACATAAAACGACGAAAGAACCACGAGCTGCATCAGATGTTGGGCCCACTATAGTTCATACGGCTGAAATCGGAAGGCTACGATGGCTGGACATATCATAAGGATGTCGGACTAAAGCCCAGTCGAAATGATTCTGGATAAAGACCCAACAAGGCGTTGCCTCACGCGACGTGCACGGTCGATCGACCAAGTGGAAGGAGATCTTCGCAGCCAGCGCAGCTAGCAAGATAGCCGAGCAACCGTGGATCGAGTACAATAGCGTCGGCTCTTAGATACAGCAAAGGCGTTCGTCTATCGGTAAGGGAAATAAGGAAATCAGTACTTGTTTTTCCTGCTGAAGTAATGTTGGGAAAATTGCATCTGTTCCAGCAGATTTCGAAGGCCGAAAAGAACTAAATGCCCGTTCAACTCTGAAAGGCACGAGGATTCAAAACTTTAGGATAGGCATTAATTGACCATATTACCACATCTAAGTTCGGTGTTCACTACATACAGGTATCAATCTAGAGAAGTGAGTTCTCACCATTGCTTCTAGTGCTTCAAAGAAATCGATAGTAAAACTGCTAACCTCTTTATTAAGACTGCCAAGACCTTTTGAATGATTTTTGGAAAGAAAAACTATTGAAAGGTTCAGCTAAATGGTTGACCGAGCAACTGTGGAGATGACGGATCCACCGTTGTTGGTAGTTAGGGTTACTTAAGTTCTGGGGTTGTCTAGAAGGGAAGTCGCCGTACGTGCCGAAGGAGCCAGATCTTGTTGGAAGCTCTGAAAATGCTCAGCGCAGTACCTACAACAGAAGCAGTGCGGAATCAATCATCGATGTGACGTTCTGTAGCTCGTGACTGATCACGAACTGAAGAGTATATGATGGCTACACCAATAGTGACTACCAGCCGGTCTGCTGTGGCGTAGATTATAACATGGTAAAGCTAATACTTCCACCATTTGCGGGTGGAAGACATTGCAGTTTGCGGAGGAACTGGGAGAGAGCACTATAAGTGCAGTCGGCACAGCCCGGGTGCGGATTGAATGGTGGTTATACTATCGCGTATCGCCGTCTGACACCACCTAGGATATGTCAGCCTACATGCAAAAGTTGGATTGTGCGGAACCACATCAATAAGCAAAGCTTTGGTGCTACATTCCGATTCGGAACTCGACCTTTTGTTCTATTATACACTAGCGCTACGATCCTACTGACACTAACAGTCTCTCCCGAGCCGAGCCTTGAACCTACGACGACTGGCTTGTAAGGCCAGCATCGTACCTCGAGACCAGCTGGGAGGGTACCCCATCAATATTGTGCTCAATTAGCACAACCGCACAGTGGGGCAAATTGGTCCGTTGGCGCGACAAAACCTCATTCCTCCTTAACAGTTGTTTTCACAGTGTTCATGTCTTCGGCAATGTTGTTCATCATAAAAACATCTTCTTGAAAAATGTATTCAGGCAGCTTAAATTTGTTTTTTACAGATGGCGCTGACATCTGTTTTCTGAATAAATGGTGCTAGCCATTTTGTTTATTCGGGAATGTTGTTTATATCATCAATTGACATTAAGTTGTCGAACATATTGCAAATGTAGGACTGACCGTTAACGAGATAAAATTATTTTCATTATTCATAAACCCAAAATTTCAGTTATGAATTATAACTGGGACTTAAGTACATATGTTTTAATTTCCGATATATTCGAACTTTCGAGTCATCATGAAATGAATTATTGAAGGTTTGTAGTTGCCTTTGTATAGTTTTTTGTCAACCTATGATGTGTCATCATATTTGAGAAAGAATATAAAATAAAGTTTTATTGTTATTGTTTGTGATAAAATGTTTCAAATAGGAACATTGTTCAATTAAAGTTTGGTTGGTTATGTTCCTTTTCTAAGAGCTCCTCTTGTTTAATTTTATACCATTTAAGATGAATACTAAACGCTTACTTTTGTTTAAAACACTGTTCACCCAATAACAAACTGTTTCCTAGTACTAATAATTATTTCCGGGGGGTCTTAATTCTACTGAACGTCAGTTTCTAAAGACCCCCGAACACAATCATGGTCGTGTTGCATACACCGGCATTCAGCAAAGCTTAATGTAGGAAAAACATCGATACGGACACTGCTGATTGACGATTTTTTACATGAATTGACATGAAAACAATCGTTGCGAAAACTCGAATTACTCAGTAAGTCGCAACTAGTAGCAGCTGATTTTTTTTGGTTTAGTACTAGTCAATACCTTGTATTTTAGTACAATAATAGTGTCATAGCAGAACAACGTAGAACTTTATGTTTTTCATATTGCCGAAAATGAGGAAAAATTACAAAAAAAAAAACTTGTTTTACACATTATGCCTCCTACGTACCTATTTTCAACAAAACTGTCTTAAAATCACATTACCTATTAGTTTATACTCTGTTTTATGAGGATCATATGAGTTAGTTTATTAATTTCTAAGTATTTGCATGCCCTACTGGAAAATATCTGTGAAAAATTTTTCTTCCATTTCATAAGCCTTGTAAATTCTCACTTTCACAATATTATAGCACATTTCCTTCCTTTTTTTCGAAAGTGAATTATCATGATTTCCAGTCGATAACATGTCTATTGCAAGTAGAAAATAAAATGGAGCATGAAAACTGAATTTCACTTTCTTCAGTTTTGTCGCGACTTTTCTGGGTTCTGCCCCACAGTGAACCGTTAATAAGTTTTGGAACCAGAACAACAAATGTGTGTTCTTCATAACGCATTTGATGTTCTGATGTATTTTCAGTGTATTTGACAGCTTCAAATCATTACACTTATAAGCTATTAACCTGTGTTGATATCTTCATGATGATTTGTACTGGTATTGGTGATGCTTTTTAGATGGCTGTTATCGTTGAAGCACTGCAACCATCAATAAATACTAATGAAAGTAAAAGAAAAGTAAGTAAGATACATATTCTGATTTCGATCTCTGTGAATGTATTAATTGCACAACTGTTACGTTATGCACTTCACACATTTGTTGTGCAAAGCCAGAGCAATAATTGTGCGTTTTGAGAAGACATATTGGTTGATTAAGGTTTGAACTTTTGTGTGTAGAACTGAATGTTCACCGGTACTCTGGACGTTTGCCGAGATACACAGTCCAGAGCGCCGTGCGGCCTTTGAGTACACTAGATCAGTGCTTAAGAGCGCAATAAAGGATAGTAAACGAGCCTGCTTTGATTGACTAAGAGCTAGTGTCAGTGCGAGCTTCTGGGGTGAGATCACAACATCGTAGTGGCCAAAACCAGAGACGTAGAAGCGCCTGCGGAGTAGTCACTAGCGCTGAAGGCCGGGAATCCGACAACACGAGGAACGCGTCAGTTGGGATTCCATAGCCTACGCGCCTCGGAGTCTCAACGTGTCTATCTTTTCACTGTATTTGGCTATTTCATTTTGCTTAACCAATTGTAAAAAGGGTATTTTAACCAAATCAACAAATAATTCTTATAGTTATTATATCAGAAAACTATTGTGCATTTGATCGTTTCAATGTCACATTGATTATTGCATTTCATCCAGATTCAGGATAGCAGTTAGCTTAACGTTATATTTTATGTATTTGTTGTTAAATAATTGAATTTCTGACTCGTACTTCAAAACAGATTTTTATTATTATTGATTCCGGCTTTATGTAGACAAGTTGTAGATGGAGAATACGAAATGGTATTGTTTGTTGTATGTAGAACCTCACGCAAGCACTTAAATTTATGAGTGCCACAGAAATTATTCGCCAAATCCGAAACGGAAACGTCCTCGTCGGAATACTGGAAGGAGATCAACAGTGTGTTGAACCTCAATTGGCTCCGTAAAACATTAATTTGTATTGTGCCGTGTCAAATAAATGTTGTGTGAACAAAAAAAAACCGTGTGTCGAACAGATTTCAACGCAGATTTCTTGTAGCTGCTATGCAATAAAAGGACTGAAAGGTTATTGCATTAAGGTACGATGATGAAATTTTCCCTTAAGATTGGAGAAGTGAAATAAAATTTATTGATAATAAATGAAACGTCGGCCGGTAGCGTCAAATTCAAGCCAACTGTTGGTGCTGGTCCTTGTGTCAGTGAATCCTCAAGTGGGACCTCTAGCGTGATAAACTCCCCGGGTGTTGGTAATTAGCACAACAGTGGCTGAGACAGGCCAACGGTAATAGGTAAATTAGGAAAAACTTCTTGTTTCTATTGTGTCTATTTTCTGTCAGCCCAATTACGTCACTATTGTGGCTTTCGCTGAAGCTAGGAAAGGTGACTTCACCCAGAAACCTAGCTAACGGTTCGTTGATTAACGGTCCGGCATAAAAGTTATTATTTCCTTGTACCATATATGGTTTCTGATTTCAACTTTCACTTTCAAAAATAAATCAAATTTTGAATTTGACTGCTTCACAAATGATCATTTTTGTTCACAAACCAAAACATTTACTTCTCTAATCAAGGAAAAAATAACATATTGTTAACTAAATAGTATAAATAATGCACAAATATATGAGAAGTCCGTATCTCATCAAAATCAATTTGAAATCAGCTCAAAACTTAATTCGATAGCAATCGGTTTTAAAATCAAATGACATCGACGTACGACGTTTGTTAGATATTCTCATTTTTTCATCGTGTTGCGCCATTAATTTGTGCAATCGATCCGTCTAATAAATTGATTTAACGTTGTAAATTCATTCAGAGAGAGGAAATACTCAATCCTGTCAGCGTTATCTGTAAATGCTTTTCTGATAAGCCGTCAAACACCGCGACAACACATTTTTCCGCCTTCGCATTTTATTGATTTTCACGCCACACTTTAATCCCGTAACCGATTTTTCGCAATCCGCTGTCCACACTTCACGCACAACGCTCTATCACAAAGATAATCACATACCGACCTAGAAAGCTCCGCAACTAGCTTCCCAGTAAGAGATTTTTGTCTTCATCATCACACGTTCCACCCACCACTAAAGGTACAGTTACACAGCGGAAACAAATAGAATAAAATTCCAACATGTCGCCATCATGGCTTTTCTTACATCGCAGTATTTTTCCACTTGCTGTCAATTTTCTGCTGCCAATTCGCAAAGACTTTTGATAAAATGCTCCAAAAGCTTCGATATTCTCATGCACGGTACCACTTGATCGAATATTTGGTCGAAATTATGTAATAGGATCCCTTTTGCAGGTTTTCATCTTAATTTTCACTTAATCTCATGTCATCCATGATTGAAGCTCCACCCGAATTTTCAAAGGCAGATTTCGCATATTTGCACTGCACAAAACCGATCAATTTTTGTATCATTCGAAAGAGAATCAACACCGTAAACTTTTAGCACTCAATTTACCTAGACATTAGTGATTTTAGATTAGAATTTTTCACTTAATAACGACCCGAAAAATGAAGCGACGTCATTTTGTTCCAAGCTCCGGCGATGGTAACTGCTTCCCTGGACGAACAGAAATGAGAAGAATTCCATGGAAAAGCAACTGATGGCTGGCGTCGTTTATCTTGCAGATTTCGGAAATCGCTCATGAAAATTGCAACCAAGCCGAGTGTGCGCATTCAACTTCGGCGGCCTGTGTTTGTTAACAAATCCACGTGCGTTCATTCATGGAACCGAGCGAGCACATGGTTTTCTCGGGTTGGTTACAGCCGACTGTGGAGCACCACTCGTGAGTGGAGCTGGAGGATGCGCGGGGTTGTTGTAGTAACAGAAGAGTGCAGCGAAAACATTGTTTTCAGAATTCTCGAAGGAACGAATGAGTAGAGCTTATCAAAACAGCACTTGTTGCTGGCGATTGACGTTTCCATGGAGAACCGACTGTACTACGATCGGATGCTGACAAGTTGAATCTTCGAGCGAATCTGTTGAGTTGACTAGTGTTCGGAAATTTCCGATTTACACTCACCAGCGTGTCGATCAGCTGGTGGATACAATACTGCTCTACTGTTTGATGTCACTCCCGGATAGCCCGCCAATCCTTCTGGGACTGTTTTCCACAGTTGTGTCTGGTTTCTAAGGGTGAAAATTGTTCCTATGAGAGAAATACAACGTGCAATTAGTTATTCACTCTTTTTTCGAACCTGGATACGCTAGAGGGAATTTTGATCAGCTGTTGTGTTTCGAAGTCCTAACGCCTTTGGTTATGCTTTATACGCAATAAAAAGCTTTAAGCGTAGATGAACGTAAACGGTTTGAAGTATTGTGCGTCTCCATCTTATTTTTATGAATGGAGAAAGCCAAGTGTTTCTGTTGCTCAGCTCATATGCTTTATGGTAGACCTAGGTAATTTGAGTTGAGAACTATTATTTGAGAAAATTTGTCATATCACAACTGGTACAACAAATCAACTGTTCTATTTTTGAGCATTTTTTCCACAATGAGACGATAACGTGATAAGTACGATGTTTTATCAATTTATGCATTGCGTTCAGGTCGGTAAAGTATTTTATGTTTACAGCAAGTACAGTGATCTACAATTTTATTTAAACTGCTTTCCATCAGTAGTAGCAGTCTGATGTCCATGTCGACATTAAATTCTTTTTCGCTTCAATAGTTTTTCTCTGCCGAGATGCTAAACGCAAAAGTTGGTGATGCTAAAGTACATAATATTGTGTGAAATTACCGCAACTTTTGATAACGTTTGAAACCTGGGCAATTGGGTCCTAAAGTTTAAAACGGTTTTCTGATTTTTATATATCAGCTGAAAGAGTGCAATTTTCTGAGCAAAACGTGATTTTTAAAAAATGTTTATCGTTTTCCTTCGTTTTTTAAATGAAAAATTAAAAACTGCTCGAAATGGTTTAAATGACAGCTCTCTCATATACCGTACATGGGCGAAACGTCAACTTAGACCTTTCGAGCAGTTTTTTCACTCTTCATTTAAAAATCGAAGGAAAACGATAAACATTTTTTAAAAATCACGTTTTGCTCAGAAAACGCGGCTTTTTCAAATGATATATAAAAACTGGTATAGCTTTAGGACCCAATTGTTACTCATAGCTTTATTGTGGTTGTAAGCAAAACCAAAAAGATCAAGTCGCATAAAATTCTCAAAACAATTCGCTAAGCTCTCAAAAATCTTGTTATAAATTCATTCGATCCAGAAGCATTTTCACTTTATGTGGGGTTTTATGGCTGCCTCAAAGAATTTAATAAACCCATTTCATATTTCGGCCCAAAAAAATTTGGCTATGCATTGTTCATTCATTTATTGAGGGGAAGGATGTTTTGTGATGAAATTATTATTTACCAATATTTATTCAGCATTAATTTGTGTGCCTTAGAAAATCGTTATTTATTCACGAGTAGATGAATTGAATTGTTCTCAGTGTCAGCACATTTATTTTCTGATACATTTCAGTAACCTACGCTCAATGCGATGATTCATGAATATCGTTTATCATAGTCAATGACAGAACAGTGGAATGAATATTAAAGGCGTCGTAATGATATTCAGAGACGCTTCGGTAATTATCAATCCAAGTAATGAAAGTTAAGACGCTGTACACACCGCATAGTACAGTATAAATTGTCGAATGAAGTAATTTTGATTTTCGCTCTTTTGAAATGATTTTCAGTTTTGACGATCAAAATATCAACACGAGTGTTAAAGTTTATCCTGTCGGTGTTCATCGGTTCTTCGGTATCATGAATATCAACGTTCGTGTGAGAAGTATGATTATCAATATAAAGAAGTCAAATTTGGAAAATCTATACCGATGATTTTATTTAATATAAAGAAGGCTGAAAATCGCTGCTTTTGAATATCATGACAGTGAACACTGGTTCTGCCACAAACGTATCAACATTATCAAACATATTTCAAATTTTATTTCATTAATACATTGTAATTGCTTTCGCAGATAGGTGAATATAATTGTGGAAAATTGTAAACCTACCTAGCAAGCAAAAAAATTAATTTAAAATTAAACCTTAACCTAATCTTACACTTATCTTACTGACTATAAAGTGAGTTAATAGTTGATATGGGGGAATGCATCGAATTTTGTCGGAACTTATTGATAGTTTTGTTTCACATATTTTTTAATGTTTCCACATTAGTAAGCCTGTGTGATTCATCCGTGCTAAACCAGCGAGGACGCTTCAATATCATTTTCAGAAATTTATTCTGAATTTTTTGAAGCATCTTCTTTCTGGTTGTACAACAACGTGTCCAGATGTGGACTGCATATAACATTGCTGGTCTAAATAATCGTTTGTGAATTAACCAGTTTATTCTTGGGACAAAGTCTATAATTTATGTTGATAAAAGGATATAAACTGCCCAGTTTAATCCTATTCCCTTCCGCCTACATCCAACCAAACGACAAGAACACGTTAAGACCCCGGATCCGGAAACAGCAACTAGACCCGCACGATACTCTCAGGTCCCGAGGGAGACAACCCAATATGCCAGTCCGTAATATCTTGGCCCAGCAGCGTAACATATTCAATATGCTGCTTACCTATGGCGATGGAAAACCATCAAACAACAAATCAGTGCTTTTAATGCAAGACATTCTAGCTTTAAGTTAGATTTAGTTTCAGCTCGTAGTCGGCAGCGAGGATAAAAAATTTGCTTTTAGTTAATACTTTAGAAAGTAAGCTACCAGATATAATTGGCGCCGTTAAACATTAAATTGTATTTGTGCCGTATCAAATAAATTATAGATGAAGAAAAAAAAGGATATAAACGTTTTAAATCTTGATTGCATTTTGTTTGGATATTCTCAATGTGCTCCTTGAAGGTAAGATTTTCATCATAAATTAGCCCTTAGTATTTAACTTGATCAGACCAATATAAGAATGCATCGATCATTTTAACTACGTGATTATTGGTGGGTTTGAGAAACGAAACTTTTGGTTTATGAAGAAAAATAATTAATTGTGTTTTAATGCATTTGGAGAAATGTTCCTTTTCTGCAAGTACGAAGAAAATATATCTAGACTTTTTTGCAGCCTAGGGCATATAACACGAAGGCTTTTTCCTTTGCTTGTACCGTCACAAAAAAGCGATTTCTCACATCCTGGCAATAAATCTAACAGGCAATCTATCAGATTTACCATTCAAATAGTTATTCTGAGGAGTGCGGTCAGTCAAGTAACTTTGTATCGTTATTGTGATGTTAAGAGGATAACGGAAATCGGACATTTCAGCTATCAAACCTCTATGCCAAACATTGTCGAATGCCTTTTCTATGTCTAGAAGAGCAGCTCCAGTGGAATAACCTTCAGAATTATTAGTACGAATCATATTAGTTGCTCTAAGTAACTGATGAGTAGTCGAATACCCATGGAAAAATTCAAACTGCTCATTTGCAAAAATTGAATTTTCATTGATATGTGTCATCATTTTATCAAGAATCATTCTTTCAAAAAGTTTGCTTATAGGAGAGAGTAAACTAATTGGAAGATAACTTAATGCTTCAGCTGGATTTTTTTCGGGTTTAAAAATTGGAGTGACTTCCGCATTTCTCCATATTGAGTGTTCTATTTGTTGGATGCTGATTCGGATATACCGGTTCTTTTAGCAGGCACAGGTTATGTTTGCGTGTGGCAAGCTTTAAACTGTATGAAATTTTTATTGTTATTAGATTTCGTTTTAGATATAATATAGATTAAACTTACAAATTTCGGTTTTTCAATCAGAGAAAATAGAACAAATTATTTTTATTTTAGCACTAGTATACTATTTTGTGTTTGTGATTTCACTTTAATATCCAACGGCGCGCCTAGACTGTTTCGCTGCTCGTGGCAAAAGAAAGATCATTTGACAACCGGATCCTGAGCTAGGGCTTTCGATGGTTGACAGTTAAGCCCTAGGGATGAAGTGTTGAGGCAGTGCACCCAGTTTGCAACTTGAGGGAAATATGCTAATTCAAAACCAAGCTTGGGAAAATGACTGGAGAGCGACACTATACTGACGACTTTTCTCTCTTTTTACTCTAACAGCCTCATGCATGAGCTATTCATGAGAGCTCACATATAGCTACAGCTTACACAAGAGAACGAAACTGTCTTGTGTTGCGCACAACAGCTCATTCCTGCGCATGTATTTTGTTCGTTCGGACATGACAGCCTAGTTTGCTCATTCTGAGGATGTCCTGTTGCTGTTGACAGCCTGCTGATCGGCTGCGGCTGTCATCGACTCGCATTTTTTCGTTTCTCCTTTTTCACAGGCCGGTTGCATATTGAATACAAAGCAAACCGTTTTCATTGTTGATATTATTCCCCACGTAAGAAAAAACGTGCTTCGCACCATCTCACTTTCATTCTTTCATCGGCCTTACTATCGTGAAACATAATCATCTGACATCCCGCTCGGATTCGTGCTGAAGGATATCGGAAGATTTTAGACTGTCATTTGCGACAGCTTGGAAGAGCCAACATTCATAAGGAGATGAAAAATAACAGCCCGTTAGGAGTTGCATATGTGCTGTCGTAGTTGCTGTCAGACTGTTTACCGAACGTGTGGGGAGCAGAGAGAGCTGTGCAATACAATGAGAGCCGGATTAGTTGAGCAGCAATTGTTCATCAGATATTGTACACGGTCAATCCAAAGGTCATCTCACGTGTCATGCAGCATAGAGCGGGATTTAGTTTTATAATGGTTCTAAGCGGCAATGTCGTGGGCAAAAGAATTTTTTTCCGCGGTGTGGATAATAAAACAGTTTTATATTATTAGAAACAAAATGCTATAGTTTTCATCAAATTGAAATATGAATATGACATATTGTAGGTTGTTGAAAAGCAACGAAAAGTCGTGTTAGGGCGCCGAAGCGCTATCTAGCTGGGGATAGACACACCAAGTAGTAGTGCTGTTGATGGGCACATTTGTGCATAGCCCCAACAGCAGTTCAATTCTACAAAAAGGGCAACCAATTCAATCGATCATTCTTGATCTGGCAGCTTTGCAAAGATGTTCTAATGGGCTTACATAATTTTGTTCTATTGGTCTTTACTAAAAATAATATACAATGTGTAAAACAAAACGTTTTTTTAACCAAAAAAAAAATTAAAAAAAAATAAATATGTTTATCGCAAAATACTCATTTTTTCATCTTTTATTTGGTTTTCCATGAAAACTACAAAATATTACGAAAACATTTATGGTTGTCTGATCATTGAGCAATAGAAAAGCATTGAGCATGATGAGCATGAGCATGATTGACCGCCCGCGGTTGCTACTCCGTTATTGCCAGATCAGCTGTAATTACACAAAGAACCAATGGATGATGCTTGGGATTAACATTCATCTTCAATGTGTAAAAACTGGTGACCTCAATCTTTATATTAGGCAATACCAGCGCCGGCCGCATCCGAATGCAGATCAAAGAAGAAGTGTGTATAGGAATATGTTGACGTGATACTCGCTTTATTGGAAGCCGAGAACACCTCTGCACTTCCACGAGAAATCACTGGGATGTTGGCGAAAAGGGTAAGGTTTGCAGCAGGTTTCGTTTTGGTAAACGATGCGCTGAGTTCTAGTACCGGGGGTTCATAATAACAAATATCGCGCGTACGAGTTCATTATATCTTCTACGTAAATCATAACGCGATCCGAACTCATTCCGGTTGATGACGTTACACCGCAAATAAAGCGCACGCGAGGATACCGGACCTATGACTCAATCAAGACAGACTCAAAGATTCGAAAATCTGTTTATGAAGTCATTATGCAACTACCGAAACATATCTCTCATTGATTTATCTCAGCTGACTACACTATGTTACGAAAGCTACGAGAGTTGAGTCTACGTAAACGCCTCGCCACTCCTATCACTTCTTAGAAAATTATAACACGGTTATAACCAATCTGTAGAAAATACGACCTCATGAAAGGTACCGACGCGAAGTCTCTAGATATTCGGTGACCAGGGGCTTTGAGCTTAACAGGTTGATTAACGACGTTTCTTGTAAATTGTTCGTCTGTTCTTGAAAAGCGATTTCCTGATTTGAGACCGATTTAAAGCAGAAATAAACAATAGAGTGTTATAAGGACCACGCACAGGTGTGTGTGGTATATTCTAGTGGAAGGCAAAATGTTATACTACACTATGTGGACGATTTTAACTAACATATTATAGAGCTGGGTCATTATATTTCGAAAACATTTATATGAGCAGAACTCTCCCGGGCCGGAGACGCGTTTACACCGAAGCATTATGCACGACCGCTCAATCCACGCCTACCGACGGAGACACTCGGGAGCACGATATTTCACGCCGATTCTTTATTAGCTGTTAATGCGAGTGTTGCCTATCAAATACAAAAATTGGCAAAGTTTCATGCATCCAAAGCCCCAATAGTTTAAAAAATTCAGATATGCAAATTGACCAAAATATATATCTTAATTTTGTTGACAAAATGCCAAACTAGTCATAATTGGGACATAGTATACAAAAACCTCTGCTCAAAAGCTAGGAAAATCGAAAAAATTGAATCATAAGATTTCGACTAGCAGTCTCGTCGTATTGTTCACTACGTGCACTACACCAGGTGTTGTTAGTGGAGGCTCCATACCAATTTCAAGAATAACTAACAAAAATCAAAAGTTAAAAAAAATTCATCAAACAGTATCAATGATCAACTAATATTGCTCGCTGTGTACCATTTCTAGTGCACAAAATGAAAATAACAGGAGAGTTGTGTGCAAAGCCACAACCGCAAGGTTGAAGTAGAATACTTTTACAAGAAAGATAACTCGGCTGCTTGCGTGTCAGTCATTTTTTCTAGTAAATAAACGTTGACTAATCAGATCAATCGAATTTCGCGCTTCAACAAGGATTGACCATTTTCAATAATATAGTAAGTTGTCATGGCTTGTCATGGTTGGGGCTTGACAATTTTTAAATTTTGAGATGAGATTTTTTTGGATGTCCTGCTCTCGACTGAACGAAAATATAACTCAGTACGTTCTGAGACACGGAGATAAAGTAAAATTTATAACTTTTACAAATTTAAAAATGTGAATGAACTCATTAGAAAATATTAACTCTTTAATCGAGTTTTTATTTCATCCTGAAAAGGACAATTTGTTGTTCATTTTAGTATCGGATAAGATGACGATCCCATCTTTGCGTTATTACTGACAGTATGAATAAAATATTCCTTGTGATAAAATAAACAGTGAACAGCTGATTTAACACTCAACACTAGACGGCTCACGTGTTGTCAAAATGAGTCAACTTTTCACTGAATGCATTTACTAGTGCCCACTATCGCACAGAGACTGCATTTCACTAAAGTGCCTCACTGCATCAGCCGCTATCGATGCTGAGATCCGCTGCAACTAGTGCGCTATCCATAGCCATGCCACAGTTGTGGCCGCTATACGCTGCCATTGGTATCCACTGTCCCTGCATCAGCTGGCCCTGCTGGAATCCGCTGCAACTAGTGCGCTATCCATTGCTACGCCACAGCTGTGGTCGCTTTCCGCCATCGCTGGTATCCACTGCTAGTGCTGCTGCTAAGGGAGGACGACTGCTGTTGTCGCTGTCTAGAACTATTATGAGCGGCTTCGGCTGAAACAGGCTCTTACATAGGCCAGATAGCATGTTTTAAATTGCAAGGTATATGATTCTGTCGACCGTGCTTGGGAAGCAATCATATAACGACCAATCAGAGGTCGAATTTTTCGTTATGACAAGGCTTGATTATTTTCAATAGTACAATAGTGTGGATAATAAAATTACAATTATCTTCTTTTGGGAAGAATCTTAGAAGATTTTTCAATCTATTGCTGCAAGAACGAAAAAAATCCATCGAAAACTAACCGGTTTATTAACATTTGAAATTGGACATATTTTTCACTTTTTTCGGTTTTAGATTTTCATTTCACATCCTTATGTAGCCGAACTTCCTGAGAGAAGTATTCTAGGGGAAGGGGTGATGAAATGGACACCCTAAGCCATTTCCCAATTTCCTCCACAGTTTAACACTACAACTATGAGTCGATAGCGCACATTAACTGAGCCACTAATGATTAATACAAAAAATAAGAAGAAGTACTCGAATACAGTATTTTTCGAAGTTTTCATGAGCATTTTCGAAAGCAGTTTTTTGGGGGTAAAATGGACACGTGTGGGTAAAATGAACATATGGAGGTGGTAATATGAACACCTTAGGCGTGAACATTAATTATCCCTTCACAGATAGTAAAGTGTTGTTCCATAGCCCGTGATACACTTATGCATTCACCAACAGTTCAGTTCTCACCGTTTTTCGTAGAATTAATAACAATATATGACCTTATCCGCAAGAAACTGAGAAATGGCGGAAGCTTTTTTACGGACATTTTGCATTCAACGGTACGTTTAGCCGCGGTCATCGGTCCGAGTTTACATTTACGTTTTTTTTTATATAAACACGAAGCATCTAGATTTTTCAATGGAAATTAACACAATTTTTTCCCCATCACCATGAACTGTCCATTTTACCCGCACATACATATTATTGAAAATACCTAAATAAATCGAGGAAATCATTTAAACAATTACTAACCTTTGATGATTTCTGCTGGTTAGTAGTCTGAGTACAGATATTTGCAGAAAAATCGTTATAAAATACTGTTTTACACTAGAAAAAACCTTATTTTTTGTAAGCCAAAACTAACATCACCACCACGAATCTAAACGTGTTTTTTGTTTTTGTTTATTATTTTGACTGTTTGACTGTATCATGTCGCATACTTTGCCTCAAATAACTTCTAGTGCCTCTAAGATAAGGTGCCAAAGAAGTTTTCAACTACTATTTTTCAACTTAATAGTCGAGATTTAAACGGGTGTCCATTTTACCACCCCTGTTCATTTTACCCACAGCTCCCCTACTTCAAAGATACATGTGACCCACTCTACCATAAGTTAACTCTGGAAATCAATGAGTGATGCGAACGAGAGGCATAAAACAGACCAAAAACCTCTCTGCGCAGTGCACTTATCAATGTACACAATATTGTTATGTATCTACATACATAGCGTGTACGCGTGTGGCCAGTGGATTTGGTTTGCAAGACCGATGTGTTAGTGTTGATTCCGTGCACTCCCGTCAGTGAACTTGAAGAGATGAGAACAAACACGGAGAGCGTTGAAATTTGACAACGTTGTACACTCTCCGCAAATCGCATGCTGCTTCATTCAAGCATTCATTAGAGAAGGGGTAGGTGGGAAACTGAGTGAGGCCGAGGTCATACAGGAAACGATGCGGCACGAACATCATCTTTCCCCACTTGAAGGAATAACTTCAACAGTGAAAACTGACGCGCGTCCGAACACATCCCGAACCGTTTCAATGCTATTCGCGCCGCATAACCCTCGGCCACAGCGTCGAGGCAAAAAACCCGATCAAAGCTAAAGATGACAAAGCTGCTCTCTCTCGCCCTATTCCTCTTGCCATTCAAATAATAAAAAAAAACACGAGCAAAATACTGATACTTATCGTGCGTCTGTTCTCTGAACTATGGTGTTACTCGAGGATCGTCGCATGGGTGCGACACAATCTTCCTGTACACGCGCTCTTCTTGCTACCTAAGTTCACATTTCACTCACACAAAACCACGGTAAGCGCTCACGAGAAACGCGTTCCGCCACCGAGAACATGAGGTTTTTAGCAATAGCTTCACTTTCACCGGCAAAACGAAACAGCCTAATTTCGTATAACTTTTTTTCTCCACCCCTTACAATTTATAAAATCGTGATTACATCACCGAAACACTAAGTGAGATGCGATTATGACACTTTTCGCAACAAGAACTCAATTGATTGGCGCGTACAAGAACTTAATTGATCGGGGCGGAGCATTCGGAAAAAAAAACGAACCGCACAGGTCGAGCGCTCGCACCGAACTCCCCTGAGCAATAGAAAATCATTGAGCAATAGAAACAAAAAAGTTTAAATTTTCCAAAAAAAAAAAAAAAAAAATTAAAGCGGAACGTTTTGTTTGATTGTTAAGCTAGCTTCGGCAAAGTCTGACCCGGAGCGAACAGCTGAATCATGAAAGGCTGTATCCCACCAGCTACGCCCAAGATGGCCGCGCCATTAGCAGGATGTAGATATCGCGGCCCTGGTAAGTTAGCATAATGAAACCTCTCCCAACCGGAACGGATCTCTCATTGAAACAGTTCGAGCTAGCTCGCTTGCTCGAGAAATACAGTGGCAGGAAGTCGAAATCGCAGCAATTCAGGTGGCCAAATTCCGGAAAAATAGAATTCCTTGCAGTAGACACAGTAGGCACTTTTCGGATGTTACTGATGTTAGGTCTTTTCGGGAACCACACATTGACTCTAATAATAGTTGTTGTTTGTAAGATCCTCGCACCGTTATCGAACGTATTGAAATCTCGCACAGAGCGGACGTCGCGTTACAACATTCAGCGCTTGAAAGCTGATGGCGTGGCAGCAGAATACGCCAAAGAGCTGGATCAACGGATCGCAGAGCAGCAGAAGGAATGAGTGGAAGACATAAATGGGCTGTGGAGCAGTATCCACGTGCCATCGGAACGACTGGGAAAGAGCTGGTAGGTATGGCGCGTGGGAGACAGCGTAAAGGCTGGTTTGATGCCTAGTGCCAGAGAGCGACAGATGAGAAGAACCGTGCCGCATGCTCACTGCGGCTACGCGTCAGAGCAGAGGGAGATATAGAGAGGCAAGAGCTGCCGAAAATAGAGTCCACCGTCGAAAGAAGTACGAGTAAGAGGAGCAGGTGTTCGACACACAGAAGGCATCTTGGCTAGAAACGACGTGTGGCGCTCCTATAGAACAATCAACAGTCAGAAGCAGGAATCTCTTTATGACGGTGATGTGAAATGGCAAGGACGCCAACCTGCTAAATGAACCGACGGTTGCAACCAGGTGGAAGGAGCACTTTTAGGCGCTATTGAACGGTGCAATGCAAAAGGAGCAAAACAGGAACAGGATAAGGATGGTATCCTGGGCGAACCTCTAAAAGCGGGAAGCGAGCGGCTGTACTATGCGATCCACCAGATCATACTGAGGACTTGGGTGGAAGAATCAATGCCGATCAACTGGTTGGCACTGGAGCCTCATATGTTCAGTCTGCAAGAAGGGCTTGGATTGTTGCAACTATCGAGGCATTACGTTGCTCAACTCCGCATACAAAGTGCTCTCCCGTGTTCTGTTCTTCAATTTAAACCGTTAACGGAATCCTTCGTCGGTGAATACAAAGCTGGCTTTCGACTGGGCCGTTCCACGACGAATCAAATTTTCACCCTTCGCCAGATCCTCGATAAGTTCTGGGAGAATAACTCTTAGACTCACCATCTGTTCGTAGATTTTAGGGTGGCATACGACTTAGTGAAAAGAAACGAGCTGTGGTAGACTATACTGGAACACGGTTTCCCGTAGAAACTAATTAAGCTGAGTATTATGACACTGGTGGGATCGCAATTATGCGTGCGGATAGCTGCCGAGACATCAGTGGCTTTCGTAACGTTAGATGGACTAAAGCAGAGGGATCTGCTCTCCAACTTACTTTTCAACATCGCCCTTGAAGGTATGAAGAACACACGTCAACGTGCAAAGAAACGGTACAATCATCACGAAATCTCACATGCGGTTTCGCGGATGACAATGATACGCGGTATCGACCGTAGGGCCATGAAGGAGGCCTTTTAAGAGAGAAGTGGTGAGGTTATGGGTCAGTATTAACTCTATCAAAATACGTACTTACACGGTAGCTGGCAGGGAGCGTGGGAATTCCGGTGGTGTTGGTGCTGTAGTATAGATTAATGGAGAACGATTTAAAGGGGTTGATGAGTTCGTTTAAGGTACGCTTGTGGCATTTGACAACAGTATAAACCGTAAAATAAAATGCTGAGTTGCAGCTGCAAATAGGGCCTTCTATGGTAACCAGTTAAGGTCCCGTAATTTGCAAACTTGCTCAAAACTAGCGTTGTATATGTATACCATGATCCTTCCGATGACCCTTCACGGACGTAAAGCACGAACGCTGAAGGAAGCTGATCGACGAGTGCTCGGAGTTTTTGAGCGTACAGTTCTGCAGACAACCATCAGTGTTTAGCTTATTTTTTGTAGTTAAAAAATGAAATAATTTAGCAGTAAACTTTTTCAGATAAATAATTCCAACTTTTTTCGATGAGAAAAATTTTTTTTACGCAAATTTTTCGGAAACGTCACACCGATCAAACAAACCGACTGTTCTGACTTTAACAATATGTGTAATCATCAACCCCCTTTTTACATAGACCTTTTTCACAAATTTGTCGTAATTAAAAGAAAACTACCAACAGCATAAAATGCCATCTACAGCCCAGAAGAATACCTGCGCAAAATTTCAACCAAATATAAAATTACAATTTCAAAAACAGGGTTGATATTTGTTGACACTCTTGAGTGAAAGTGAAAAAAAGCATCCATAAACGGTAATTTTTTACAATCCTTATAGAGTTCTCCCTTCCCGCTTTTTGCATGGAAGTGAGCTGTCAAAACACCTCATTATATTTCATGCGATGGAAGCAAGACAACAAAATCAGGTTATCAGTTAACGAAGATTGTCAAGGCATCGGTCAGTGTCAGTGAAAAAGTGTTTCGGTGAGGTTCATTTTGGTTGAGTGTACTGTTTGTTTTTCTTTTTCGCTTTGAAGTGAAGATCATTTGGTTGGATTTGTCGTCAAATTTTATTCCGTAACCGTGAACGATGCGCGCGATCTATTTCATCTGAGTATAACAGCATGTTACTAGGACGAAAATCTAGTGCATCTGAAAGAGTGCTGCGATCATTGGAAGTGAAAATTAAAAATGATTGGCTGTAATTTTCGAAGAATTTTGCTGGGGAAAATGACTTTTATCCGCACTGTTCAAAAATATATTAAACTTGAGACATTTTTATGAAAATGCTCTCATTTGATCATCGTTCGATCGATTTCAATTCGGTTTGTTGCACAAAATCAGGAATTAGCTCTAGAAATACAAAAAGGAATTTTTATTAGTATTTGTTATCATAAATCTTCAGGTGATCAATTCCTCCCCATCCCACGGTACACAACATTACACATTTTTCATTTGATATATTCAATATGCTCTCTTTTCCCGTCTACTATATTTTTTAACCATTTCTTCGATATCACATTAAAAAATCTACTACTGCAACGTGTCTATCACTACTAGGAGAATTAATGAATGTTTTTTTGTGCAGCGCAGGCGCCAACAATTATATGATTTAACAAATTTTCACTCTGAATCAATTTCATACACAAATATGGAAATACGCTAGTTTGAAAATAGAAAAACTTCGCATAGTGAATGTAGGCGTAGAGATTTATGTGCTGGGTGTAAATGTGTATGCATTGCGCATGTTTAACATAGAAAATTTTTCACTCTCTAGAAGATTATTACCCGTATTCCAAGCTGAGGGAGTAATACGTTCGGTCAGAATAATATTCCTAAAATATATTCATGGTTTAGAGATTGGAAAGCGGTAGCGCGGTACCCAGATTTTTTTAAACTAAAATAGATTTCTTCATTCCTGTTTATATCAAATTCGTTGAATATTTTTGAATTTCAATAGTATCTGATATATTTTTAATCAACTGTGTTCTGAAGACATTCTTACTAGCCACAAGACCATGAAACCCCGCTTAATATTAATACATATCTCCGCCGAATCAGTATGTGTTCATTTAAGTTGATTACAATGTACACAGAGGATACTAATATAAACAATTCAGATCTGATCACATTAATGAAAGCTTAAAATTTCACTGGGCGCAGAAATTCCGCATTTCACATTCCTTCCATCGCAGGTATGCATAGTTGCTTTAACTAAACAGAAACGTACGATATGGTATTGGTATGGTATCTTTAATTCCAACTTCCGTTTTGGAATCGTGCCCAAAACATTGTCACACAATTTGTTGAAAATTATGTCATGTTTCATGTCTCTTAGCAAGCTTTTCTGTTAGAGCCCGCAGTCTGGTGGTGTCACGTCTGCCACTCAACAGGTTAGTGCGAATCCAAACTGTTGAAACTCTGGCGCAACAAATATCTCGGTTCTGCTTTCGTTGGTTGGAGTAACCAAACCAGGTTAAATTTAGTAGGATAGCTCCCATGAGTTTGCCTTTCAGAATTATTTTTACCAACTGTTCGGCAGCAAATGGAAAGCTGTTTAGTTTACATATACACAGACTAGATATATGGATACGTACGATGCTCATGGGGGTCGCTCGCAGTCAGGAACTTTTCCATAGTTTTTTTTTCGATGCACACTTTTTGCCATCGTTTCCAATGAAATAATCTTAACGAAGCTGCATTCATGTTATTTACTGTGTGCCTATGGCATTTAGAAGCCGGTTGAATAATTTTCTCCCGAGATTTTAAACGTTGTAGTGGTTTTCCGAAGGTGTTCATATGAGTGCGACCGGCAGCAACGGCTGACAGCGCAACTCTGTAGGAAATTTAAAATTAGATATTTTCGACGCGTTTGCACGCTTGGTGGGCCGAAGTACATGTTCATGAATCATGTGTCAAAAATCTCTATGTGTCTGACGTCACGCGATGTATTTTACGTTCGCGATTGCAGACACTACCACCGCCACGTACGGTAATCGATCACCTCCAAATACAGTCTGAAATGAGAACAGAATGTCGACCTTGCTGATTTAATTTTTGTCGGATGGAACTAATGGTAGGTTCTTGAAACTTAAATATGCGCATAGAAGATAACTTTTTCGCACCATTTGAAAAATAAAACGCCGTGCCGAGAAACGGGCCGCGAGAAATAAAAAAATGGGCCTTACTCTTTTCCCTGCTAATCTAGAATTAATAAAATTTGTACTTGGCTCAGTTAAACATAAATTGTATCGTGCCGTGTCAAATAAACTATTCAAAACTAAAACTTTGCTAAAGACGTCACACCGATCAAACTAACCGTTTTGGCCCTAAAAATATTTGTAATCATCAATACCTTCCCAAAATAGCATTTTTCGATAACTTCTCAGAAATGCGTCGTGTCCAAAAAATTCAACCAATAACACAATATGGCATCTTTTGCCTATGAAAACGTCTATGCAAAGTTTCAGTCAAATCAAAAATGGTCGATTCAATTGGTTACCCGTTTTTTGTGGAATTGCTCAAGAGGAAGGGAGTCTTATCGAAACCTTGTTCTTCTAGTCAATATGGCGCCATGATTACAATTCCCTGAGGAGAACTATTATTCGTTACTCAGATCAGTTTTTTAATAAAAGGGTTTCATTTTTTTAGGAGGAAAGTCAACAGGGTTACTGTAGAATTTAGCATGCAGCAAGCTTCTAAAAAATACTGTCTTTCCGTGACTGCAAATTCTAAACCGATTCGGCTCTCATTGTATTGCACAGCTCTCCTTGCTCCCCATACGTTCGGTACACGACGGCCCGACAGCCACTGATGACATGCACACATGCAATGCCCAACGGGCTGTAATTTATCATCTCTTTATGTCTGTTGGTGCTTCCATTCCAAGCTGTCGTTAATAGCATCGGCTTTAAAAAAGGAGAACTGAAGGAGTGCGAGTCCAATATCAACGATGACAGCCTCAGCCGATCAATAGGCTGTCAACAGCGCAGGCCAAACCAGCAGAACATCCTCAAAATGATCAAACTAGGCTGTCATGTCCAAAACAAAATACATGCGCAAGCTGTCATGTGAACCTCAAAACAGATTCGTTGCCTGTATAAGCATTAGCTGTATATGAGCCATCATGAATAGCTTATTCATGTGTCCTGTTTCATCATAGCCCAATACATTTCGATTCTTATATGAATGTGGGGGTCATAGACGTATTTGGAAAGGGAAAAAGCAACTTCTGAAAGAAAAAGGGTCATAAATAATGGAGAAGAAAACTCTATTCTTTCTTTCTTCTTTTTAAGGCACTGTGTCGAAAATTAATGTTCAGGGACCGGAAAATGTTTGAATGCAAGATAGTAATGGCAAGAAACTGTGAACAAAATTCAAAAACCCCCCAAAAATGATATTGATAGGTATTTAAGTGGTTTCTGACAATTTAGTAAAACCGACATTGCAATATAAGTATTTTCTGAACCGACATCGCAATATAAGTATTCCTGAATCGGATGCCGTATGGCCTCACCCGACGGGAATGGGTTAGGAAACCAAATAACTATATTCGACGACATTTTATCCCGGTTTTTTGGAAAGCTGGGTCAAATTCAAGAAGACCATTGATAGTAGATCTATTGTGGTTTTGGCGGTTTGTTACGCGTATTTTACAGAAAAGTCGTTTTTACGCGGCATGTTTTTTTTGTGAGTTTCAAATGGTAAATTGGCAACTTGGAAAGGAATTCAAACTTAGCTCCGGCCCTCACAAGTTCCTATCTCACCAGTTAAAACATGAAATCAACTGGTTGGCGTTGGCTGGGCAATGTTGTTCGACAAAAGCTAAGTGAGAAGGTGCGTCGCGATCATTAGTGTGTTAACGAAATAAGGACTACGTTTGGAAACTCAATTCATGGAACTGCAGATCGTTAGGCTATCACGGCTGCGTCAGGATAATATATGATGAGCTCAATCCACGCAACTTCGAAATCGTAGCACTGCAGGAACTTTGATAGTTGGGACAGGAAGTATGGAAAAGCGGACATCGAGAGGCTACCTTTTATCAGACGCTGTGGCACCACCAACGAGCTGGGGACTGGCTTTACAATGCGCCAACGCGTGATCGGGTAGCAACCGTTCAGTGCCAGGATGTGTCAGTTGAGAATTGAGGGCCGGTTCTTCAACTACAGCATCATCAATGTGCACTACCCACATGAAGGAAGACCCAAAGACGAGAAAGAAGCGTTCTATGTGAGGCAATGTACAGACCACTGATCGGGCCGAATAGCCTGCACATCGCATCAAATGATAACGTCCAACGATGTGTGAACTTTGCAGCCTCCCGTGGTAAGGTAGTCAGAAGTACCTGCTTTCCTCGCAAAGACATCAACAAAGCCACATGCAGATCACCTGACTCACAAGTGGAGAACCAAATCGATCACGTTCTAATCGACGGTAAATTCTTTTCAGACGTCATACACGTTCGCATCCACCGCAGTACGAATATAAATTCGAACCATTACCTCGCTTCAGTAGGTATGCATGCGCTCAAAACTTTCGACGGTGCGAAACACGTGTCAAAGTCGTCCATCGCGACCGAACATCGCGCAGTTGCGGGTAGGGGCGCCGAAGTTACACGGGAGTACGCACAGTAGCTGGAACCAACATTACCAACGGAAGAGCAGCTTAGCGCAGCTACTCTTGAAGATGGTTGGAGGGACATTCGATCAGCTATTGGTAGTACTGCTGAAGCGGCACTTGGTACAATGGCTCCGAACACGAGAAACGACTGGTTTGGCGACGAGTGCAAACAGTTAGTGGAAGAGAGGGTTGCAGAACGAGCGAGAATGCTGCAACACCGAACGTGAAGCGCTACCAACGCGCACTGAAAAGACAATATTCGGTCTTACGGGAAAAGAGGCGCCGGCAGGAAGATCGATCTCGCGGCGGTGGAGGAACTATACCATGCAAATGACACACGAAAGTTCTATTAGAAACTGAACAGTTCCTGCAAAGGCTATGTGCCATAAGCCGACATGTGCAGGGACCTGGACGGCAACCTTTTCATGAACAAGTGTGAGGTGATTGAAAGGTGGAGGCAGTACTACGACGAGCATCTTAGCTTTAACGGCAATGGAGGCAGAGGACGATGAAGGAGTGGTATCTCCAGCCCCTGCCATCCAGGAAGTTAAAGAGGACATCGGCCAGCTGAAATACAACGAAGCAGCTGGAGCTGACCAACTCTCCAGCGAGCTGTTGAAACACGGTGGCGAATCACTGGCTAAGGCGCTACACCAAGTGTATTGCCAACAAAAATTTGGGAGAAGGAGGTAGTACCGGAGGAGTGGATGGAGGGTACAGTGTGCCCCATCTACAAAAAAGGCGACAAGTTGGATTGCTGCAACTACCGTACAATAACGCTGCTGAACGCCACCTACAGGGTACTTTCTCGCATTCTGTGTCGTCGAATATTACCGTTTACAAGGGAGTTTGTGAGGCAATACCAAGCGGGATTTATGTGGGCCCGAACCACCACGGACCTTACATTCGCGGTACGGTAGGTCCTACAGAAATGCTGTGAATATAATGTGCCCACACATCATTTGTTCATCAATTTTAAATCGGCGTACGACATAATCGTTTGAGATCAGCTATGGCAGATTATAATTATGCACGATTACGGTTTACCGGATAAACTGACATGATTAGCCAAGTCGACGATGGATTGGGTGATGTGCGTAATTCGAGTTTCGGGGACACTATCGAGTCCCTTCGAATCTCGAAGAGGGTCACGACAATTCACGGATTATCGCTTTGGAAGGTGTGATACGTAGGGCTGTTATCGACACAAGTGCACAGTGGTATAAACTCGAAAAATCATGATCGTTTTAGATTTGACTGTAAAATATTGATTTTATGTACCCAGTATCTTCAGCAAGTTTGTTTCATATAACAAGGCCTTTTTTTGGCGTTTTAGGTTTTTTGATCAATCCCCCTAGTAGTTGGATAAAAAAATTATTTTTTTTAAATTTTTAAAATACTCGATTGCTTTCTTCAGCAAAGTTGTAGAAAAATCTATAAGAAAAAGAATTGCGGAACACTGTAATCTTCTATCTGTACGTCTGATATGGCGAAATAGAGTTTTACGAGAAACAGTCCTCAAAATTAGTTTTTTGTCCATAACTTTTTCTGTAATAGTCGAAACAGTTCAAAATGTTCTAAGATTTCGTTCATTCTGCTAAACCTCGCATTTTTATAGAATATATTGGTTTAATATTTTCATTTGTTCTCAAGATATTTCTAGTTTTTCGCTGAAAATAGCCATATTTTGAGTCCATATTTCTCCGAAGGTTGCAGATAGTAACAAACCAGACTGTATGCATTTGAAAGTTTGTCAAAAAAACTGCATTACTTATAAGAGTTCAACTGCTTCCAGTTGTATCCAACAGAGTACTGAATGAAAGGAAAACACCCCTCAAAATGAGCTTTTGTCCATAACTTTTTCTGTACTTTTTCGAAACAATTCAAGATGTTCTAAGATTTTGTTCATTCTGCTAAACCTCGCATTTTTGTAGAATATATTGGTTTGATATTTTAATTTGTTGTAAAGATATTTCTAGTTTTTTGCTGAAAATAGCCATATTTCGAGTTCATATCTCTTCGAAGTTTGCAAATTATTTGCTTGCATTTATAATCCTGTATTTTTTCCACAGGACTTGATATAAATGTACTGAAGCGTTGTGGAGCCATCCTTCAAGCTGTTGCTTCTGGTAGAAAGTCGAACACGGAAAAATTCGATAAATATTGCATCGACACGGTGCGAAAATTAGTGGGGTTATATCCATGGTACTATCTACCTGCGTCAGCACACAAAATACTTATTCACGGTGCACAGAATGCTGACCACTTTCTGGTTCCGATAGGACAGCTCTCGGAAGAAGCACAGGAAGCATTGAACAAAATTATACGGGAAACACGTGAACATCATTCTCGTAAAATTTCGCGGGTGGCTACAAACACCGATATTCTTCACCGCTTGCTGGAGCTATCGGATCCACTTATTTCTAGCAAACATAGCATCATTCGTAAAACTGAGAGAAGTTTATCAACTGATGCTTTATATTTGTTAGATTTAACTAAAACAGAAGAAGATTTGGAATCATCGGAAGCATCTGACGTAGAGTAAATCATTAGAAACTGAAAACATAAAGTATTAAATAGTTTTTTTTACTAAATACTTCAACTTTATACGTCATAACTGTTGAATCTGACTGTTACGAGGGGTGTTTTCCTTCCATTCTGTACTCGGTTGGATACAACTAGGAACAGTGGAACACGTTTGAATAATGCAATTCTTTCGACAAACTTTCAAATGCATATAGTCTGGTTTGCTACTATCTTCAACCTTCGGAGAAATTTGGACTCAAAATATGGCTATTTCCACCAAAAAACCAGAAATATCTTTAGAACAAATGAAAATATCAAACCAATAGAAAAACCGAAAACGCCAAAAGAAAGGCCTTGTTATATGAAACAAACTTGCTGAAGACACTGGGTACCTAAAATCAATATTTCACAGTCAAATCTAAAACGATCACGATTTTTCGAGTTTAGACCACTGTGAAGTGGCATGATATTTATGTGGTCTGTTAAGCTCTTTGGCTTTGACATCAGGTCACTGATTTTGTAGCGAACCCATGAGAGGATGACGGAGACGTACATCAGACTGAAGGTTGAAACCGGGGGAATTAGTCTGGCCATGAGCGCATCTAAAGGCCCAAATACACACACGGCGCAATGACACCTTCTCCATACAAAATAGAAGGCGTGATCGCTATTTGGGCATTAAGACTAAGTACATGAGAGGAAGAGGTTCCAGAGAAGACAGTACAAACCACAAATTCATATTAGCGTTAATGAAATCGAGGTGGTAGACAAGTTCGTGTACCGACACCAGCAGAGAAATTCGTCAACGCCTTATGGCTGAAAAACGAGTCTACTTTGGATTCCGCCGATGCACATTGGAATTCGTCGCCGCCAACGTCGTACGTTGTGTGTCCGATGAGGTTACTTAATCCGATTACTGAATATTCACTGATTTGGTCTAACCTTTCTATAATTTTCCTTGATATAGATTCTCTTCGAAAATTTTTAGCAGAAATGATTGAAACCTTTTAGCAAATAAAGTTGTTTTCGTCGCAGATTTCGAGATTTACGCGGTTTTTACGCGCACGTACACACGCGTGTAATATTTATATTGCTAGAGCCGGGACTTTGCACAAAATGTTAAATACCGACTTCCGGTCCGGTGATATTCTCAGTCTCAGATGGCGACTTCCATTTTATGAATGATGTCTACAGAAATGAAAACTCTGTCAAGAAAATCTCCAGTGAGTAGTGTTCTAAGAACTCTCGCCGTTTTATTTCAAGAAAATTATCTTCTTTTCCTAAACAAGCAGCTTATCTGATAGATAATGGTCAAAATTTACTACCCTTTTTTGCTACCATAGTGACTTATTATGTAAGATATCAAGCTGTTTTCCCTCATTTACGATGATGTATCTCTGCTTGTATTCTAAAGCAAATCGCAGTTTAGTTGCACAGTACAGCCGGAATCATTGGTTGGAACACGACTGCCACCGAATCAGCGAATCGTGTTAGTTGGGTTAACTGACAGTTTCAAATTTTTCACATGGGAGCTCCAATTGGTTGTTTTTTTTTTCTGCTTTGAAAAGATTTCCTAATTTTATAGCGGTAAAACTATATCAACGAAAATAAACTTTGCTCTTCTGCCTTGCTGCTGTGGTAAATAATTAATGTATTTGGTCAATATTTTTTTAATACAAGAAAGAACTTCCAACGAGAAGCAAAGTGATAAAGCGCAAGCACATCACTCTGCTTCTCGCCTAAAAATGTAGAATCGCGACGCTGGATATTCCCGGTGAAGGCGTTGAAGAAATAAAAGATCAAACAATCGAACAATCATCCTCTAAATTACACACAAAATGTTGTGGATGTATAACATGTGCTGAGGAACAAACTTACTACATGTTTATAAATTTTTCACAACAATAATTAATGTAATTTTATTATAGTAATAGTTTTTTCACCTTTCGGACCCCTTAAATGCATTTGAATGACGTTGAATTCTGACATTAGAGTGCTTTTTAGTTGGATGACGGCCCAACTAGCGAACCCCCAACTAACGAACACTCAACGAGCGAATCACCACTGTACAGCGCAGGATGCCTTACTATCAAGTCCTGAACACAGTGGATACGTTGCGGCTACGTTTGCAGCAATTTGACAGTTAGCCCATATATTTTCTGTCAAATTAACGACAAAGCAACGCAGACGTATCCATTGTGTTTGGACCTTCAGTGTTGTTCGAGTCGAGGCGATATGTGCTTATTTTGCGTTTCATGATGGAAAAAGTAGTAATATTCAGATTAATTTTAATATGTATTGGGTGAGTATAAACTTTTACTAAATCTTTTTTTCTCAAACCTTTTTATAATCTAAACATATAAAAATGCAGCTCTGTCTGTCTATCTGATCCATATAGGCTTGGAAACTACTGAACCAATCGGCGTGAAATTTTGTAAATAGGGGTTTTAGGGGCCGAAAAAGGCGACTAAGATATTTCGAGATCCCTCCCTCTTCTGGAAGGAAGGGGTTCCATACAAATGAAATAAAAATTTCTGTACATCAAACTACAACTAACCAACTAAATGGAACCAAATTTGGCATGTTGATGTTTTTAGGGGTGACAAATATGTCCATAATGGTTTGACATCCCTCCCTCTTTTGTAAGGGAGGGGTCTCATACAAATGAAACACAAATTTCGCACAACTCAATAACCAATCAAGCAAATACAACCAAATTTGGCATGTAAATGTTTTTAGGGGTAACAAATATGACCATCATAGTTCGACACCATAATTGCTACATGACACGCTGGCAAGTCGTTGAAAGTTATCGTTGTATCGTATCGTTGTAATTTCAACAATTCGTGGATTTGTGGGAGGCTTTATAGCAAGGTATACAATATAAAATGTTTCAAAATCTGTTAAAACGTGATCGGAATTTAATATTTTTCATATATTTTCATCATTTATGTCATTTGCGAGACAAAGAACTTCGTTTACTTTGTTTAGCAAATTTTAAAAACGATAGTCAATTCAACAGAGGATAAACAGTATAGAACGCGTACACCATCAAACTTGTCGTTATTGAATCAATTTATTATGTTTTAAAGTGTAGTTAACAATGAACTTGTCTGTTAGAGTCAACTCGTTTCATGACGGTTTAATTTTTTTTGATGCTGGATCCAACATTTTTTCACTATTATTATCTTGTAATGATCAATTTGAGTAAACTTTAAATATAAGAACTATTTTTATTTAATTGTCACTCATATCGCTAATTTGTTCTGGTAATGATTCTTCACGAAACCTTCCTAATGCGGTAAATTTGGAGACGCCAGGTCTGAACGATATTATAGATGTGATGAAAATTATAAAGAATTATAAAGATTTATTAACGTTGATTCAATAACGTTGTTATTAAATGATCATAAGAACGAAAAACAAAATACACAGTAATTAATTGTCCATTGTTATTCGTTACACCCAAATGACCTATATTCTACACATAGTGATCACATTCCGGCAGGTATGTCCCAATCGAAAAGGTGTTATTCCGTAAAAGGCTAAAATCACTCGTTTCGGTCTTAGTGAAGTCACTCCCTGTCGTAGGAGTAAAAATACCATCGAGCAAAGGCCGAACAAGTGGTAGTAGACTGGGTGCGCAAAATGTTGGATGTTGGTCAGGTCCCCGTGTACCGGTTCGCTGGGATCTCTAAGTAGACAGTCCCGGTGTGTAAAATTTGAAGAAAATTGAATGAAATCGTACAACAGGAAACCAACTGCGCATGTGTGCCAGCTCCGAGCAGCCGGTAATGGTAGTGTGCGCTCTCAAGGTTCGCTGCTCTGAAATTTACTTTGCATTAGCCAAATATATCTCGCACTGATTTCACTACGTCGTGATCCGTGATTAAGAATCGTCCTCAGTTGAGTCTACTGCGATCCGCGAGATACACAAGATCACAATGGTAGGTGCTCCTAGTGTTTTGAATAGAAAAAAGAATTTTTGGTCTTTAGTGTTTCGTGATAAGATTTTTTTTTCGGTTCAAATAACGATGTTTTGTGGTGTGATAATGAGTAGTTTTAACGGAATTTCGAATTTGATTTTCCTTTCAGGCAGCCGATCTGAAAGACGTTGAAATTGAGAGTAAGTATTTCTGTCATAGAAACGCTTGGTTCTAATTTGCGGTGAGGTTTAGCTGGATCAGTGGTAAAAATATATTGCTCCATTGCGCCTGCTTGGAATTTCAGTTATATAAAAGTGTATTTTTAAGTGAGAACGTGATGTTTCTATTAAAAGAGCTTTAGTGAATAAATACCATGGAGCTGATCGTTTCAATTTCAACTTGTTGTTACAAAATTTAGTATTTTTAACCATCAAATACCACTAAACCGACTGTACCATAATCGTGAATGATATAATGATACGATAAATTCTGCAGAGGCACAGTTTGTGTTCTCCGTCTACGATTTCGAGGGCAAAAATAGCATTGATGCCTTCGAAATTGGAAATGCCCTGCGCGCTCTCAACCTCAACCCAACTTTGGACCTGATTGGCAAAATGGGCGGAACCAAGAAGCGTGGCGAGAAGCAAATCAAGTTTGAAGAATTCCTGCCCATCTACGCTCAGGTTAAGAAAGAAAAGGAGCAGGGATGCTACGAGGATTTCCTTGAGTGCTTGAAGCTGTACGACAAAAATGAGGACGGCACCATGCTGCTGGCTGAATTGAACCACAGCTTACTTGCTCTGGGTATGATTGGTTATAATAGTTAGGCTCGAATTGGTAAGTGATTTTTTTTCTTCGCATCACAGGAGAAAAGCTGACCGAAGATGAACTTGACGCAGTCTTCAAGGATTGCATGGACCCCGAGGACGATGACGGCAACATCCCATATGCCCGTGAGTGTTGATTCTTTAACTGAATTATTTGATAACCCGAGAACATTACTTCATTCCTTCTACCCGATCGATTGTTTCCTTTCATATAAACTATTCTTTTCGTTTTTTACATGTCATTTTAAAATGTGTATTTGGATAAATGTTCCTATATGTATACCTTGGATTCTATGTCTGTAATGTGATAACCTCGAAAACAACCACATAATTGTAAAATAACAGCCTTCCTCAAAAAAATGATGGACAACATGGTAGTGATCAACCTTAAGTAAACACTTCAATAAACATCTACATTACTAAATTTACCAGCAAGTAATATGTAAGAGTATTCGTAAGTATATCTATTTGTTACTTTTGTCAATCGCTTTTTGCTTTCGCCAAAAAAAAAATGTAATTTTTACAAAGGAGAAAAAAATTTCATTCTTCATAGCAAAATGCCCCGCATTCTAGAACTCTCATGTAGCACCAATACTGTGGGTGTATTCGTTGATTACTTAACCACGTGTTTTTCGTCAAACGGTGCTATTTTCAGCGCACTATGTAAAACCGTACAAAAATCTCATACTGGCAAAATCTCACGCAACCAATTTATATTTAGATTTTCGTAACTTGTGCTCTCGGTCTAGAAATTGTGTCTGCACCACCTTTTGGATGAGATTACGTTATTTTTATTCTAGCTCAACCAAACGATAATTTTTTCAATGGTTATAATAACTTTTGCATAAGGATGAATCTTGCTTTGCTCAGCTCGCATACCAGCTAGTGACAACTGTTTGATTCGATTACGTTTGATTTTCCAGCATTTCTTCAGAGATTGTGTGACTATACACCACCAGCATATTAGATCCAGTTCTGCGGTTGATCCCAACCGTAGAAAATGTATGATGGTTATATTAACAATAATTGAATGAAAGAACCACCTACGTCCAGAGAAATAACAATTTGCATAGAGCAAAACATCGAATAAATACAAAAATAATTTGAACGGCGCCTCATCAACACCACCAACACAAGCGCGTTAACACGAAAACTGATAATTTATAATGACATCTAGTATGGGAGCGGTTATTATTAATTTCTTTTTTTTAAGTTTAATATAAAAATATATGTGTATAAAGAGATTACCAAATCCTTTCGCATTATTATTTTCAGTTTGGTTTTTGTAAATATCACAGCCTTGTGCCTTCACACCGATGCGAAAAAGTCCTGGGTTTCATTTGAAAGCTCTTCGTATTAATAAAAATCCAAGTTTAATTGAAGCGTTGAATTTTATCAAAACTTTTTAAACCTTTAAACTCGTCTGTGCAGATACATTGGGTTCAATGTCAAAATTGAATTGTGAATTATCGAGAGAACTGTTTCGAGAAGGTGGTTTTACTAATTTCGCTTGCTTTTATTCCTCAAAATTGACTCACCCTTAACTCACTATAACAAAAACCACTCTATCGAGTATTCTCCTTTCAAGCTATTCGTATCTTCGAATGTACGCTCTGAACGTAGGCTCCCAAAACCAATTGTTTTTACTCATACTCTCGCCATTACTCCCACTTGTGCTCTTTCTTCGCACACCTTTTGGTGCAATAACTAAATTTACATGCCTCGAGAAGGACCGAACGAATGGTTTTGCAGAAGCGGCGACATGTTGAGGTATTTTCATGAGTTTGCATACTTCAAAGCGTATTGCGAGCGATTGTATCTTGCGAGCGCACCATCTTACTTTTGTGTGCAGTGATCGAGCGTGCTTATACTTCGGAACGAAAAAGTCAAATAAAAAAAAATTGCAAAAGCAGAGCACATGTGCTGAGCTCTCAGGTTCAGCGTTGTGAAAGTGACAAATTTCGGTTAGGACTCACGATTTTGTTTTAATGACAGAGAACAGGGCAGTGTCCGTTGTAGTTAATTGTTTACGCGCAAAATTGATAATCTAGGTAACCATTGCAGTGCTGTCGATTTGTGTCAATTATGTCGGACTGGTTCAACATTTTCAGTATGATTTTTTCGTATTAACAGAAACTGATTTGGCAACTTTTGATTATCTTCAACGCAGTGAAAACAAATGAGAATACATACAGATGAAATTCAAGATTTGTAAGAATTCATATTATATATTTCTAATATATAAAGCTTGTTTTTGGAAATTTGAGGTGAAGATCAAAGTATTCTTAGTGTAGTGAGTGATTTTGTTTAGTGATTAATACAAAATGTAGTCCTCGAATAATGAAAAAACTTTGGTTGGCTGCTGAACGAATCTCGTTGTAGCCGTATAGAGCAATGCGTGAATTTCGTTTTCTTGGGTAGATGATTGAAATAAATTAGTTTTTGAGTGTAGACGCCCAACTAAAACAACAAATTTAGAGATTTTAGGTAAGTTTTTGAAGATTCTACTTTATGAAAAACCTTAAGTTAACTAAGGAGAATCGATTCCATGGATTAGTAGACTGGTTTAGTTTAGAATATATGCATTTTTTACTAGTTTTAAATTAAGCTGGGATGAATAATGGAACAGTTCCCCTACTTAGTACAGAAACGGTTCGAGTCAAATAAATTGATAAGAAGATCCTTGTATTGTGACCTACTGTTATTAGCAAGTTCACAGTAAACGGGAACCCATAGTATCATGTTGAGGCGGGAAAGCTGCTTGAGTGTTGCACTGTGGTCCGTAGACTCCGAATTTTTACCAACCCCGATGACCTCACTAATAATAACAACAAAAATTACACAAAACACGCATAAAACTATGCTTGTTCACTTCACGAGACACTTTAAAATTTAAAACAGCTATTGAACACGCGAAAGATGCTCAGAAACGAGTGCGATCTGAAGTAGCGGCGACGTATGTTGATGTCTAAAGTGCTAAGTAGCAGCAGGAAGGTCATCAATGAAGTCTATCTTCCAACGGTTCCAACCTGAAAGAGCAAGCATCAGTTGTCATTCGTTTTCTCCTGAGATTGTGTCAAGCGAAGCGGACGAATTTGCGCTGAACAGCCTCAAAGCGTTTTTCCTACCCTGATTATAGAGTGTTCAGAACACAGACGTGTATTCTGATAAAGGCCAGTAGACGTTTTTAAACTTCTTCGCAAAGCGAAACAGAAACACCAGCTGCGAAAATTATTAACAACTTTATATCATCGACATAGGATAATTTTGTGCACGTTAGAATGAAGTTGACATCGTTCATGTACAGCAAAAATAGAAATGGTCAAAGGTTCTTGAGGAACACCTTAACTTACCTTACCAATCAGACGAGAGCCGTGGTGGCTCGTGCTGTATCAAGAGGTTTTCGTCATGTTACTCGGTTTTGGACTGTGTTTCACCAGTTCCCCAGGTATCTCATCACCAGCAAGTCTCCTCCGATCTGGTCGTGCCATCGTGCACGCTGCGCCCCTCTATTTCTGGAACCGGCAGGGTTGAAGAGAAATGATTTCACGGGGTTGTCGTCCGGCATCCTCACGACGTGACCGGTCCAACGCAACTAATTGATTTTCGACAGGTGTGCAAGCTCGTGGTCCAAGTAGCGCGTGCAGCTCGTGGTTCATGCGCCGTTGCTATTCTCCGTCGCCTGTCTGTACTCCACCGTAGATAGTCCGCAGCACCTTCCTTTCGAAAACTCCAAGGGCGTAAAGGTTCTCCACGATAAGCGTTGTTGTCTCGATTCCGTAGAGGACTACCGGTTTTATCAGGGTTTTGTACAGCGTGAACTTTGTGCGTCGTCGCACTCGACTCGATCAAAGTGTCTTCCAAAATGAAAAGTTGGCACGATTTCCAGTCTGGGTACGTCTCTGGATCTCTTTGCTGGTGTTATTGTCGGCGGTCACCAGTGACCGTTCTCGACGCATTTATCCGTAGTCCGATTCACCCGGCTTCGGCTTTCAGTCGGGCGTAAGTTTCCTCCATCGTCGCAAAGTTACGTGTTATGATGCCTAAGGCATCCGCGAACATCCGCGAACAGACCTTGTGAAAATTGTGCCTCTCGTGTCGATTCCCGCCCTTCAAGTCACACCTTGAAGGACGATGTTGAACAGCAAACAGGAGAGTCCATCACCTTGTCTTGACCCACTGCGCGATTCAAAGGGGTTCGAGAGTATCTCCGAAACATGCACGTAGCACATCACTTGCGCCATGGTGGCCTTGGTTAGTCGAGTCAGTTTATCCGGAAATCCGTTGTCGTGCATGATCTGTCATAGCTGTCCTCGATCGACTGTATAATAATCCACCGTGAAGGCGATAAAGATGTGATGTGTGGGGACGTTGTACTCGCGACATTTCTGTAAGATCTATCGGATTGAGAAGATCGGATCCGTGGTGGCACGAGCTCCCATCAAACCCGCTTAGTGCTGGCCCACGAATCTCCTGGTTAAAGGTGATAAACGACGGAACACGATCTGTGAGAGTATTTTGTAGGCGGCATTGATTAGCGAGATACCGCGGTAGTTGCGGCACTCCATGTTGTCGCCCTTCTTGTAGATGGGGCAGACGACTCCCTCCATCCACTCGTCTGGCAGTTTTTCATCCTCCCAAATCCTGTAAATGTCCCATTGCAGCGCTCTAGCCAGTGCCTCTCTCCCATGTTTGAAGAGCTCGGCAGTCCGTTTATGCCTGCTGCTTTGTTGTTCTTCAGCTTCCCGATCTCACAAAAAACTTCATGAACATCGGGAGCTGGTACTCGGTCATCTGCTGCTGGTGCTACTAGGTCAGTTCCTGCTTCGCTTCTGTTCACTGTATTGCCATTCAGGTGTCCATTGAAGTATTTCTTCCACCTGTCAACCACCTCTCTGGCATCCGTGTGAAGGTTCGCATCCGCATCATTGCAAATGTCGGCTTGCGGCACATAGCCTCTGCGAGACTGGTTTACTTTCTGGCACGGTACAGCTGCTCCAGATTCTTATGTTCATGAACCTCTTGCTGGCGCTTCTTTCGTCTGAGAATCGTGGTTCCGTGCCCGTTTATAATCGGCCTTGTTCTTTCTCGTTGACCTGTCCAGGTATATCGCCCAGGTCCTGTTCTTGTCATTCACCGCTACCTCACACTCCCCGTTATACCAGTCGTATTTTCTACTCGGTGCTTCCACTTCAAGTGTCGCCGTTGCGGTCTCCACGATTGCTGTGCGAATGCTGCACCAGCCTTCCTCGAGAGGCGATGCGCCAAGCCCTTCGCCGTGGGTAGTATCGCTTCGAACTGATGCGGTGTGATGTGCGTTGACTTTGCAGCTGGTGGTGAGTAGCTCGTTAATGGTGCTTATTACGGGAGTCACTTCACGGTGAAATATATTTCACTCTCACGCTCACTTCACTTTTTTAGACCTATTCCCGATTCCACCTCAAGTGAGGTGACAAAAATCACCTCCGTGGAGTGAGATTGACAGTGAAGTGAAATTGAGAATAGAACAAGTGAAATGAGATTGTTTCCAGCTCAAAAATGTCTAAGTCCCAGAAAGTCGTTTTTTCCCGTTTTTTTAGATAACACCAGATCTTGACGTGTTCTGCATTTCTAAGACATTCGGCATAAAAAAATGTTTTTTTCGGTATCGAAAATTTCCTGAACTAGTTTGCATTTTTTTCATCGGGCAAAAAAAATGAAAAATTTACCGCTTTAAGGCACGGATCAAACTCTGATTCGCTTCGTTACTGAAGAATAAATCCAATATTTACCATAAGATCACAAAACAATCAACTTCAAGACTTATGGCAGCTTCGTGGAATCATTTCACCGTTAAAAATAGTCGTGAAATAATTCCACACGAAGCGTCGCTTTTTTCCGTTCTCACATCACTGATATGACACTCATAATAACCCAGATTCCACGGCAGATGTCACTTTGCGACGTTTTTCTCACTTACGTGTGTCCCGTAATAGGATTTTGTTCACTTCACTCTGATTTCACCGTGAAGTGACTCCCGTAGTAAGCACCAATGGCTCGATAAAAGCGCACAAGCGCTGCGACTTTGAAAGGCGGTATTTCGTCCACGTTCCCCGAGAAATTTGTGGAACTAACGACCATCTTTTAATTGCCATTGGTCGTTAGTACTTCTACCGCCATGGAAACTAAATCGCGTTAGATGAATTCTGTAATGTGAACGCATTTAATGCTTTCGTTCAACAGAATTACAGTCCTTGGATTAGACTGTTGGTTGTTATCGATCAACTCACTGTGTTAGGGCGGATCTTGGTGTCGTGGACCGCACGACGGATAGAACCTCCGATAAAGAACACTAGATGCGCTCTTTGCATGATGGAGATGCACATGAACGCAGCATAAGCTGTTCACTGGGGTGGGACAAAAAATAAAATCCAGCTCCCATGCACTTTTGCAATAGCAGCATGCTGTAGCAGTGTTGCAGGAAAAATTCGTCAGACATTCAATCAGTTTGGGATGAATAACTTTTTCTACAAGCATCGTAGCGCCTTACGGTCTTCATAAGAGTTTTTCCCAGAAAAATTTCCTACAAATTCATGTATCGATATATTTTTAGGAGCCAATTGGACATCTCCAGAGAATAAATTTTGAAAAAGTGGATTTTCCCAGATAAAATCGTATGGAAACTTTAAAAATCGGGCGCAAAAATATAGTTCCACCGATCGATCTGAAAAGTTACACGGTTGTGATAGGACCCATAAGAAACACGAAAAGTGCATGGGAGCGAAAAAATAACACCATCTACTGTTCACGTTATGGTGACAATGCGCTCTTCATCAAATCTGGTGGAGTTCCAATTGGCGGATGGTTGCCATCAGTGATGATGCTGGGTTGTGTTGTCTGTTAACTTGCAGCAACAGGCTCCCGTTGCAGCAGTCAGTAAGTGATAGTAGTGCGGCTCGCACGTTTCAGTAGATTGCGGCGCTCTTCAGGCGTTAACGCTTACGTCTCTTACGATTTTTCAGCGAAAACTTATTCGCTATTGCTGAATTGCTTGGTAGCGGTACACTCCCTGAGAGAGTCTCCGAACGTACCGTTCCTGCCTTTGCGACAGAGTCTTTCGCGTCTGTGTTAGATGATTTCTGCCAACCTGCCGCTTGCGTGGCATGCCGTAATTATAGTTCAGCAGAAACCACTGTGTCGCCACTGTGTGTAAGGTTGGCAGACTTTGGGTTCAACTTTACCATCCTGAAAGTACGCTATGAACTCTAGGGCCCTTGATAGGTTCTTCGTGTGAATGGCACGGTTTGAGGGAAGACGCCGTGGTCTCCAGCTGAGAGTCTCCAGCCATCTAATTGTGTTATTATCGGAACAGTCAAGTTGCCGGAGGTTTTCAGTGGGTATTTCTTGTTAATCACAATAAAAATAGGAAAAAGAATAAATAAAGAGCGAATACACTAATGTTACAAATTGTGCTGACGATACGTAGCGAGTACATTTCGGAATCCACGTCCTAATATAAATTTTGTTTGTTAAAAGTGTGTAATGATATCTGCTAAATACTTTTCGTACATACGTAACGGTTATTTCATCTGCAAATCAAAAAGCAAAGCCTTGGTGCTACATTCCGATTCGAACCTTGACCTGCTGTTTATTTATACACAGATTTCGCAGCCGACTGTTTAGTGAACAGGACAATTGCGGGGCTAGCGCTACGATCCTACTGACACTAACAGTCTCTCCCGAACTGAGACTCGAACCTACGACGTCTGGCTTGTTAGGCCAGCATCGTACTTCTAGACAATCTGGGAGATCATCTGCGAATCAATCAATAAGTAAATAAGTAAAACAAATCCATGACTGCTCTAATTCGCTGGTTAGTCCTGGGTTTTCTTATATTTTTGTTTCCAAGTGAAAAAAAAGCAAATAGGGTAATCGCTCCATTATTCATCTCAACAGCTAGGTGCACCTATGTTCATCTTATTTGTCTCATTTGTACAATTTACCGTCAAATTTTCTACAAATTTTTGAAAGTAAATCTATTTGCTTCTCGATTTTGTCAAGTGGTTGAAAGTTTTACGTTGAAAATATGGTAAAATTTGATGATAAATCGATCAAAAAGGCATGATGAGTTGAATATAGGAGCCATTACCCTACTGTTTTGCGTTTATTTCAAGATAAGTTTGTATATATGAAAACGATTTCTGTTCTCGATAAAACAAAACAAAACGGTGGACCTATTAACAATCTTGCACGGCGGCAGTTCGTACTGATTGACGTGCATGATTACAAAAAAAATCTGCTTAAACAGTCTATAGATACAAAATTACATTTGTTATAAAGACAAATCAATGCAAAAGATTTTTTCTTCGTATCGAGGTTTTCATCTTGAAAAAAAAAAATATGGAAAACCACCTCCGACTGTTGAATAAATTCCTCACAGTTAAAATCTACAGTAATATAATGTTTTTTACACATTTGACATACCAGTTTACCTGTTTATTACATTTATCTTTAACCATGCACCTCCTTAATATGGACGGCATCTGATAAACTGGGTAATTCTTTATCTCGAACGAGCTTTTATCCATAGTAAGGTGAGCTTTTCATGGCCCCAATCGTGAGGCCATCTGTTGGTTTACAATGCTAGAATAGCAGCGCATGCGTCCGTAGTCGCGAAAGCATCGAACAACGTATAGCGAACCGAAAATTCCCTCAGTCTAAACGGTTACGGCAGTTTTTATGCATACTTCCTAAATCTGTTATCATATCTGTATCTATCATCTAACGAATGCGACGCGGACGGTAATTTGTGATGCAGGCAGTGTAAACAGCATAGGTGATTTCATACAGTTCGAATGAGTTTTGTTGGGTGGGGACTGAAACTCTCGTAATCGACGTGACTTCCATCTGATGGTCCGATGAAGCTGGGGTGACACTTGTTGTGCAAACAGTGCAGAAAAATTCACGAATCATCACTGCCGCGCGGTTTGGATACGTAAATGAGATAAAAATTGTATATTTCAAAGTGTATAAGAATAGTTGCGGGAGAGGTAATCTTTGTTTTTCTGCGAAGCAGCTGTGGAACTGTGATGAAATCGAATTTCTAGAAATGTCAACAGTGATTGGTGTCTTTATTCTAGTTAATACGCAAAGAGCGCTGCCCGATCGTTCTGGAAAACATAAAAGCACAATTTTTCACTGCAACATCCCTCCATTGTGCGACTAGAGCAGCCCCATCGTCCTCAACAAGGATACGTGGATAAAAGGAGCAACAGAAGCTGAGCAAGATGGCGACTGTCACCGAGAGTAATGCAACGACGTCTGGGGCGGATGCTGCCGCTATTCAACGACAAAGGCAAAGCACAGGTATTTATTCGTGGTTTTGAAGTAGAGCCATTATATTTTGTTTACGAGGTATTGTTTAACTGCACTCTGCACACTTCGAAGGGAGAATTTTTATGTGTGGTATTGCTTTTAAACACATTTCATCTATTGCAATGTAACTAATTTTAACCCTCTAGTGCCCAAATTAATTTCTAAACGGACTTCGATAAAATCACTATAAACTATTATAAACACTTTTTAAGTATTTATTGAAGCTTTTCGGAACTTCGACTGAAGCCCGCCAAATGGCGGCATTGGGCACTAGAGGGTTAAGGAGCGTTGAATAGGGGTTGTAGTCATGTATCGTGCCGTGTCAAATAAACTCTATTGGAGAAAAAATAAGGGTTGTACCGTACGTGTACAATACAGGTTGTATTTGATGAACATAAGAGTTTTGAAAGCAAAATCGTAAAGTTTAAAAATTACAAAGTAAGAGCAATATAACACTGATGAGGTTGTTTACGCGAGGGATATGTGCTGCTTAAAATCTGATGATTGCATAAAAAAACTTTACTAGTAGAGGTTTTTATTATGTATGCTAATTCTTTTGGAAAAGATTAGAGAATAGTGTAAGTTCTACCTGTGGATTAAGTAAAAACAAAAAAAGTTGACAATCAGGAAAAATCAATAAGTATTCAGAAATTCAATTTTGGGAATTTACTTGACAGAGCAGTGTTGATTTGAAAAAGAAAAAAAGAAGAAATTTGAAATTTTTGTAAACTGCTCTCATCTGTCCTGACATAATACAAGACATAATACGCATATGCGATCCATGTAGGGTTTAACGAAATTATATTTATATCAGTTTAGTAACAGATTCCGATTTGTTTTTCGAGTCTCGAGTCTCGGCTCGGAAGAGACTAATGTTATTATTTTTTATATAACACTACAACGAGGAGGTTTACAAAACACAATTGAAATCTTAGTTTATAGTTTCTGAGCATTTTATTTTATTTTTGTAACAAGATAGTGAAACTCTATAATATTAGTAAAACTGTTAAAAACCTTATAGTATTCACATATACAGATATTGAAAGAAAAATGTGGATCAATTATTACTGTAACAAATCTTTCAGCAGCCTAGAGCCGTGGTAGTTCGTGCTCTATCAAGAATGTTCTTCTATTCTACTCGATCTTGAGCTTACTTACTTCTACTTTTATGGTGACAGGTCATTGAGATCCTATACCGAATCCAGAATAATCCTCCACGAAACTCGGTCTTGGGCTGCTTCTCTCGAGTCTTCCCTTACACCCGCTGCTCTGGCATCCGCGTCGACAGCACACATCGAGCGCGTGCAAGGTCTGCCTCGAAGTCGTCGGCCTCTATCCGGTTCTCTGCTTAATATTATCTTTGCCGGTCGCTCATCCGCCATCCGTGCTACGTGGCCAGCCCACTGTAACCTGCCGTGTTCCATCAGCGTGTTTGTATACTTCGTACAGCTCGTGATTCATGCGCCTGCGCCACACCCCATTTTCTAATTTGCCTTCGAGTATTGATCGCAGGATTCTACGCTCGAAGACCCCAAGCGCTCGTCGATCGGCCTCCCACGTCCAGAGCGCCACCGGGAGGATCAGAGTCCTATAGAGCGCAAATTTCGTACGGATCTGTAGGCTACGGGACCTAAGCTGGCTACGCAATCCGTAATAAGCCATATTCGCTGCCGCAATCCGTCTCTTCACCTGGCGGCTCACTTCGTTGTCACATGTCACGAGAGTACCAAGATAAACAAATTTGTCGACCACTTCGAACGTGTTCCCATCCATCTCCACCGCAGCACCAAATCCCGCAGAACTACCTCGCTCTCTGCCAGCCACCATGTACTTCGTTTAGGCAGTGTTTACGGTGAGTCCAATTCTTGCAGCTTCCCTTTTGAGAGCCGTAAAGGCCTCCTCAATGCCTCAATATATCAATGCCGTCCGCGAAGCCTAGAAGCATGTGGTCTTGAGCTAGTTGTTGCCAATTTCCAAGGTGTCTAGACACTCGCAGGTCCGCTTCGTTGAGCCATCTTGAAAGTTATGTCACTCTGTTTCGAGTTCCGGTGGGGTCCTTCAGGAGAATCGATTTTACCGGCATTCTCGTGACATGACCGACCCATCGTAGCCTCTCGACCTTCGTCAGGTGTACAATGGAAATCTCTCCAAGTAGTGCCTGCAGTAGTACCCACTCCCTGCTTTTAGTTTGTACTCCACCAAATGTTTTCAGCAACACTTTCGAATCAAATACGGTCAGTGCACGTATATCAGCTGCGTCCAAGTTTCAAGTCCATAAAGAACTACTAGTCTACATCGTCAGTTTCGTTTGCATGCTCCTGGACCATAGCGTCGTGCGGAAGGCAAAGTAGGCTCGATTTTCAGCCTGAGTGCGTCGCTGTATCTCCTTGCTTGTGTTATTGTCCGTGTTTACCAGAGATCCCAACTAAGCAAAGCAAAGCCTTGGTGCTACATTCCGATTCGGAACATGACATTCTGTTTTTTATACACAGACTTCGCAGCCGACGGTTTAGTGTACAGGACAATTGCGGGGCTAGCGCTACGATCCTACTGACACTAACAATCTCTCCCAAGCCGAGACTCAAACCTACGACGACTGGCTTGTTAGGCCAGCATCGTACCTCGAGACCATCTGGGAGATCCCAACTAAACGAACTAATAACCCTCTTCGAGTTCATCACCGTTTGTGGGAGGCGTGTGCTGGTTTCTAGTCCAACTCTTCTAGGCTCCGCTTTATGTTTAGCGTAGATTGCTTTCGCAAAGTTTTTAATAATATTGTGAAGGTTATCTGCGAATCCTATGAGTTGACTACCTCTGTGGAAAATCGTGCCTCTCGTTGCGATGTCCGCTCGTTGTTGTTGTTGAACAACGTGCAGAATAGTCTGTCCCCTTGTCTCAAACCTTTGTGTGGTTGGAACGGATTTGAGAGAGTTCCCGATACTCACATGTAGCACATAATTAGGTCCAAGGTAGCTTTGATAAGTCATGTCAGTTTATTCGGGAAACCGTAGTCGTGCATTTTTGCCATAGCTGGCTGGCTTGAAAGTCGACGAATACGTGATGTGTGAGCACTTTCTACTCCCGGCATTGCTGAATGATCTGCGGGAGAGTGAAGATATAATCCGCAGTAGCACGGGCTTACGTGAAGCCCGCTTGCTACTGCCCTACGAATCCCTTGCTGAAGGAGATAAATGGCGGAGCAGAATCTGGAAGAGAACTTCGTAGGCGGTGTTGATCAACGTTACGCCACGGTAGTTGCTGCGTTGTAGCCGCTCGCCGTTTTTATAGATGGGACATGCAACTCTTTCCATACTCTCCTCTGGTAATCTCTCTTCCTTCCTCCCAAGTGGACTGACGATGCGACTGCCTCTTTACCGTGTTCATAGAACTCTACCAGCAGCCTGTCTTTGTTTGTTCTTTAGTGACCCGATATCCTGTTTGATCTCCAGGAAAACTTTGGAAGCACTCCAAGAGTAACTTCCCTTTAATCTCCTCCGGTTACTCCGCTATTGAGGTGCTTATTGAAGAACTGCTTCTACCTGTTGACCACCTCGTGCTCGCTTGTGATCAGGTTTCTCTCCACATCTCTACATATATCTGGACTCGTTGTGAAACCTTTACGAGAGTTGTTCACCTACTCAAAAAACTTGCGCATGTCATTAACCATTCACAATCTCCATCCTCTTGCTGGCGTTTCTTTCTCTTCATAGTCGTGGTCAAACCCGTCATTTTGGCGGCTCGAGGTTATCTCACTTAGTTCTCCAATGGCCGAACCTAGCTTGCCCCATCTCTCGTTGAGAGTCGAAGAATATAGTTCCTCCGTGGAAGGTATTGCTTCGTATAGTTATGATGTTTATGTAAAAAGGTGGTTCTAATCACCAGTCTATACATCACTTACCTAGCAATCTAACCAGAAAACTGCGCATAGAACAATTTCTTCTCGTCATCAGATCTACTTTGGTGCAAACAGTGCACGTTGATGATTCTGTAGTTTAGTCCTTCCATCCTCAACTAACACATTTTCTCGTTGATCGCCTTCCAGTTCGTTACGCGACCTACCCATCACACGAAAACCCGTTCCTAGCTCGTTGATTGCTCCACGAACTTTCCACACCTTCCCACTTTCGCTTCAGATTCCCTGCGGAGCCTCGATGCCACGAGATCTCCTGCAAAACCACGATGCCTAAAAAACTTGGCAGCCTGCGGATAACAGGTACCGAGTTTTCACTTGTGCCTAGATTAATGCCGAATGTTCCCAGTTATGTTTTCTTGATTATTCGTAGTGTAATTGTTTAGACATGTTGTTTTACTAGAATCACGCTACCGAGTCCTCGCGATGGAGCTGCCATCTTGGCTCTAGCGTCCAAGACAACACGTTTCTTATTCAGCCGTCCCCTCCTTGCCAGACGCTGTCGTGAGCCGCCCCTAACCTGGGAAACGGATGCTCAGAAAGGTTAGGTCAGCTCCTATTCCTCCCTTCTGTCAGCATACAACCGCAGTTCCATCACGGGTTGGTTACCATGGTCTCCACTTGGTTACTTGTATCCCGGTTAGTACCAGGAGAAGGTAGGTATAGGTGTTGCTGGTCATAATAATATGGACCATAATGGGGTCAATTTTATGCCTGCAAGTACACGAGTGGAAGATAGTACGCACTGCTCAGTCTTACGACACTAGATAATGCTTACGTGTCCTTAAACATAGCTTTTGCGAGATTCGCGTACCTATCAACCATTAAATGTCCGGAATAATAATGTATATTTTCATAAAATTTCGTAAAATATGTATTTTGAGCAAAGTAGAAATTACAACAAATTACTATAATTTGGGAGAAGTGAAGAGAGTTTGAAAAAAGCTCTAAATCATGGCCAGTGTCACCGTATTCTATACTACCATACTTATATAGGCAAACAACCAAGTTTATTTTTCAACACCACTGTTTGCTACAGTTTGCGCAATTTCTGGAAGGTTAGTTTTACACTATATTTCTAATTTGCTCTCACTTATCTGGAATGTATCCAAAGTGCAGAAGCTAATTTTTTACAAGCAGCCTTTGGCGTCTATTGTAACTATACAAAATTCAAACAAGTGGTTTGATAAAATAAGCGTGTATCGGTGATTTATTTCGTTGGGTAAAATATCTACAAAACTAAACTGTATTCGAGACTCAAAAAAAAAAGTTCAAGCCATATTTACTTGTTTTTAACCGTTAAGTGTCTTTCGCCTCAAAAAATATTGATTTCTTTTATTGAATTTCAAGTGTTTTGGTATGACTTATAAAAGATATACCTTAAAAGATATGCAATCTGCCGACGGCTTCTCGTCAAATTACCTATGAAACATGTACTGGACATCACTGCCAGTTAGTTCAAATGCAACCAACAGTTATTAACCTCTTTTCACGAAGAGAAATCAGCTTTAACCTCGAAAAATGACATTCGAACTCTTGTTACCACGTACAGGATTAGCACAAACTGTAATGCGAATTATAGATCGATCTGTTCTTCAATCTTATATAAAAGTCCCATTGGTGAAAAATTTCAAGTAAAGTCATTAAACTTCAGTCAAATTTCAGATGTCAGGTGATGTCATACAGCATCACCTAAGGAGTTGTCTATATAATGGTCGTTTTCGGCGTCTAATTCACTGCCACTAAAGTGCATTACATGCTCAGTTGACAAACCCTCGCACGGATCTGTCAGCGTGATCATATGGTGTTGGATAATACGGTTCACAAATGGGTGTGAAAAACCTTGAAATATTGTTTATCGCTGTGTGTACATAGAAGAGGAAGCGCAGACCCACGTCAAACAGTCGTCGGCACATATGCTTATGTTTTCTTGCCCAGTCTATTGGGCCTGATAGTAATAGACTTATTGACAAACGACGACAGTCGGATGGACATTTACCGACATAAACACGTATTGCACCGTAGAAAACGTATAGCCAGCGATCGTTGCGCTTAATGTAATTAAAATAGAATAAATCGGTGATTCAGTTGCCGGCAGTAATTTCGTTGGCGTGTCCAGGTTAGGTCGAGCTGAGGCGCTTAATTTTTAGGTTGTGACTTAGGTCAGATATGAAAAGTAAGTCGTAGTTGTATTTTGGTTTTAGGTTCGGTTGCGAAGTATTATCGGACATTCCCAGATGCTTCTAGCAATAACCATAAAAACATTGTTATACCATATAAAGTGATCCAATAAAACTGCGGTGTTGAACCTTCGGTCGGAGTCTGATTACGCCGATGGAAATCTTTTTACGCGATGTACAGCAACATCACGGTCAGTGGGCGCTCTGCGGGGTGTCACGACTCCCTTGCACACACATAGAACCGGTACATCGGAATAGGTGGTTTTGTTTTCATTTTCTATTTTTATAATTCGATTTAGTTCCGAATCGTCCTACTCGGACTGTACTCACGCGCGATATCGTTGGTAATAATAGCATAGGTCAGCGTGGCACGTTCTCGGAGCAAGTGCAGTTAAGCTTTCACTTTTGCAACACAGGTAATAGCCATTGAAATTCAACCCAATTTAGCTGAATAACCTGATAGCAGTTTGGGTTTAATGAGCACAGAAACGGTCGAGTCATCTTCACTTGTTTTGCAGTGGTTTGTTTACTCGTAGGAATCAGGGAATCTACAATGTAAACGATCAATGCGAATGCTGGGGATGGATGTAGGGAAATTTTGAACAGCAGTTTCTGCTGCTTTAAAACGGACTCAGATCGTAACTAATCGATTAAAAAGTAATAGAAGTGAGAGGACTTTACAGAGTTCGTTTTGACAAGTGAGTGGTCGTAAGTTTGAATTTAAATAGAATCAGGCTATTCGATATCAAAAGAAGTAAGGAAGTATTTGTGCGATAATTTGAAGAGATGAACATAACAACTTGAAATAGATGCGATAGTGAACCATTTTCGTTCGTTACAACACGTTTAGTCGCATTGTTGAACTAAATACCCATTGGTGGCTAGAATGTTAATTGTAAGTTGATTTTACTTAAACAACCATAGACAGGAATTTTAGTACAAAGCTGTTGCCAAAGCTTAACAGGGTGTTTTTTTTGTTCACATATCAAATGATCATTTTGAAAGCTCGAGAAGATTTTCTTATAGATAAGTTAGATTTCTATTTTTCTTATTGTAAAAAAGTAAACCACAACATTATCGGTTTTTTTTTTCTTCATAACAAGTTCGACATACTTCTCCTGAACAGGCTAGTTATTCTTTTCAATATGTGGAAAAAGCAGAATGAACATTTACCGCTCATTTCTTGCCCAGCATGAGCACTACGTGTTGCAATCGGGGCTCTACATTTTCGAAACAAAACAAAGAAATTGAATATTTCGCGCTGTCTTTTCGATTCGAACAGTTTCATTTTCACTCGATTCCTTTCGGCTCTTGTCATCGAATCACTTCTTTCTCTCTTTTCCGTCTGTTGTTCATCGGATCATTTTAAATGAAACTGATGACTATTTCTATTGACGGAGAGAGAGACTCTTTCCTTTCCTTCAGCGTCTCAATCGAAATTAGCACCGCATCGCGTCGTTTGATGATAATTTTGTAATATCCCAAGCTGCAGTTAAAATGGCAATGGCATCCAATAAATACGTCACGCAAGCTCCGATCAACATTTCGGAAATTTTTTTCGCTGTTGATCATTGCCGCAGCGTAACCACTTCGGATTGTGAAACTGGTGTTGGTGTTCTCCGTTTAATATCGTCAGGATTTTCTTCTCTTACTTTTCTCTATACATGCGTGAAGTACTGTATGGAAGCACCCTGTCTCCGACAGCCCTTATTGTCATTTTCAATTCAGAATCGTCATGTGAGAGTGTCGGTAATAATTCCCACTTTCAATTAAAAAGCATTTGTAACATTTTCAAGCCCTTCAGTTGTCAAAATCAATGCAAGAGCTTTCGAGTAGTTTCCATGTGACTCACGAAGTGCTTGAGAATGATACAAAGGCTTTGCAATCGACAGCGGCGGGTCAAAGTGTCACTATAACCTGATAATTCGGGATGCAAAGCAAAAACGCAATCTACTTCCCTGCTCTATTGTGTAGTATTGAACGTGATGTCCTTTCGTGTGAGAAGGCTTATCTTTATTATCTCTCTGGAGAGATATTTCAGATTCCTCCGGGGTGTTTTTTCCATGCTTCTGGAATACATACGGTTAGCTACTCTCTTCAAGCGAGTGCGCTACTTTGCTCAACGCTGTGAGCAGTGGGGTAGTGTGACTGGGTAACACCCGGGCCGGAAAATTTCAGATGTCACCCCTTAAGGTCTCAGTAAAATTATCTTACAACCAATAGGAGAAAATGTATATAGTTTTCGTGGATGTAACCTCTTAAGGATGAAACGTTGTCACAAAATATCACAAAGTTGGTGGCAGTGACGAAAATATCCAACACGGAATAAAAAATGATGAAACGTTCGATTATCGAAAATTATTTTCGCGGATGCCATCCTTCTGAAGGTGACACGCATGAAAATGCTCTCATGGGTGTCATCCCGTGAAGGTGGCACTCGGGGCGGACCGCCCCCAACACGCTACGCCAGTGGTTGTGAGCAACTGCTCTTTTCGCAGTTATGGATATTCTCCTACAGACTAATGAGAAACGACAAGCCTGGGAATTTCATCCTTCCATAGCACGTTATTCCTTCTAACAACTTGCTTGAGGAGTTGATAAGGTAGATGAATAAAATAGAAAGTTGTTGAAAAGTATGTCTGGGGGAATGCAAGCACCATAATACATATAGCAGGTAACTTCTGAATAAGTGACACTGCTTACTGGTCGCGATACTATTCCATACAATAAATGATAGCTTCCTCGTAGACGGATCCTTCGGAAAGTACTATTGTTTATTGATTGCTCTCAATATCTTCCAGTTGCTAATCACATGTCCAACTACGGCACATACCCTGACCCTTCTGGGTCATGATCATCCGTTCTCGGAAACGTTTGAGCACATCACACGCAGTTGATTTGGCCAATTTCAGAGTTTTTGCGATTTTCAGAGCGGACTGCGTCGGGTTCTCGACGTGAGTGTGTAGAATTAGTTTTCTTTTTTTGTCTTCCATTTAGCACAACTTTCATCAAACTTATCCAAACATATCCAGTTGAAATTTTTAGCTAAAAGGCGATTAGTTTCCAAACCAATAACTGTCAAAACATTTAGAGTCCGACCACCAGGGTCGCTGCTCTACAACTGATAATATTTCCGAATTGTAAAAATGCAAGCTTTTCACAGAATCATGGTCATGGATAGAACTTTGAAGTAAAAAAGTGAAACAATTAATTCCGATTTGGTTTCGACAAAACCTCAATCTTTTCTTCAAATACCTAAACGTATTTTGGACCGTTTGTTGGCTAATATGAGCGGCAATTTTATTCAAACATCTTTTCATCTTTTTCAAATCGTAAGTCACCTTTATACTCTTTCACGAATTCTGTTTGACAGTTACCCAATATTTCTCAAAGGGGCTGAATTGGGATTGTTGTTTCGATACAACTCCGTCAAATGTGAGTTTTAATGAGCGGAAGGATATGTTTTTCATGTGGATTCTGAAATCCATAGTCTAGGTTGTCACGAAAGCCTGGGGTTTTGGTCCGTAATTGCATATAACTTGCCAGATTTTTTGGCAAAAACGAATTTAATCTTGCTAGGGACATCATCTCGACTTGCTGGATTATAAACCTTTTGTACAAAAAGCTATTCATAATCCATCTTCATGTACGTATCGTCGTCCATGAGGATTCATCTTTCGTACTGGGTAGATCTTTTGACCACTGGAATTTACTTCAGTGTTCTGTTTGGTCGATTATTTGCCCGAACAAATGGATTTTGCCAAGTTTAATGGCTTCACTATTTTTTTAATCGGATTTTCAAAGTGGGTATACAAAATTTATATTTGGTTCGTGGCTTTTATTAGGTATAGCCTCTTTGAAACAAAATGAATCGTGACGACCGGTTCAGTACTGTTAGAGAATACATTTCCAAACAAACTACTGTCAAAACATTCCAAATTCGACCATTAGGAGCGCTGAAGTGAAAACAGTGCGCCCAGGTATTTGATGATCCTAGCTTTATGTTAATAATAACTTCGTAATCTCTGTTTTTCTCTTCTCGACTCATTTGCTAATAAAAAGTACCACGTACATAGAAGAATATAAATAAATTTCGCTATCTTCCTAATTACTTGCCTGGCGATAAAGTACTCATAATATGTTGTATTAGATAAGTTTTAATTACAATTAGGCAATTGTGGAATTCTCGCTTTTACTTTGATTCAGCGTTTTGATTGCTAAAAAAATCACAAATTTGCCGTTTCCAAACAGTTGTAATGAATAATCTTACTGACGATCAAAATAATATAGGTCACATTGATGAATGCATGAATGCAACTTTCTGTGACTTTCGGAACTGAGATTAAATTAATAAAAATAGGTTAATACCTGATTTTAATGTGTCTTGTATTTTTAAGGCATTTTGCATCAAAGAAATTGGAATTACTACCATTTTATATACAAGTTTTTCTCATTGATTCAAGAATGCTGGTGCTCCGCCAAATATTTTGGTTAGGAAAAGTGTTCCGCCGAGCAAAAGATCTGGGACGCTGCGGAGCACTTGCAAAAGCTTCGCGGAGCACCATTTGGGAACCTCTGGTCTATAGCGAGTCCAACCACAACCATCTCTACCAATGTATGGACTTTGAAACCTGTGCTTAGTTTTAGGCCAATTCGAACAAGCTTGTAAAAGGTCGTATACTTAATTACCTTTACTCAGATAGAAATAGAACCAAACTGATGATTTACACACGATTCGACCTTATTCAATCGTTACAGTAGTAGCTTTTGGAAGCTTTGTATAAAGTTTTACTATATTAAATTATCCGGCTAAATTACTGTCACGTTCAGCATTTCGATAGCCGCTTGTTTGTGGAAACCGTCGGTTGCTAGGACATGAAACGGTGGTTATTAGTGCGGAAAACCGCCGAAAAGCTGCTTTGCCACAGTAGGTCGGTGCCTGTTCTAGCTTGGTTGCTTTAGGAAGTGTTAGGCTGGCTGGGGCTACGCACATCAACCGCTAATTCGTTAGCAGAAGAGCAGTTTGAAGTGATCTCGCGAGTGACTAACTGTATCCGCCAATATTTAAAACGGCGTTTGATTTGAGTGTCTTTTTGGTGGCATCAGCTGGAATCATGCGAACCACTAAGGTTTTCACGAGAAGCATCTCAAAAAATCGAGGTAAGCATTACCGTAGATTGATGTTTAACAGTGGACTCGGTTGCCAAAAGTTTAATGACCTCATGGATTGCAGTGCTTGTGGAAAGTGTCAAAGAAACTGAAGAAAACCAAGTGCAAATCTTCAATTCATTTAAACCACAGCAAACCTTCAATCAGAAAATTTTATGAGATTTGTAAGCAAAAATTGTCAAGCTTCGAAAATTTTTCATTCGATTTTTGATATGCCAGAGAACAAAAGCACAAACTCAACTGAATAGAAGTTGAAGCTCACAGTTGCTTGGAATCGGCGAAACTGTGTTCAAGGCGAACGTTTGATCGATTTATACATTAGTACAAACTATTTTAAAGACAAGGAGCAAAGTTCGTACGTGTTATATCGTTTGTGGTGTATTGTACTAGAAACAGACAACTGTTGAATGTTTCTGAAAGCCAAATAGATTGCGTTTCTGTGTCTTCTGAAGTTTTATTTTCCGCCAACGGAAATTGTTTGTGGATACAGTCTGCATTAGCGTAATGTGATACGTCTCCGACTAAATTAATATGTTTTATGACACGTTTTTGTTTTACTGTGAAACGAAAATGACAGGGATTTTCTAATACATTGTTAACTTACAAATTATTTTTCATTCAATAGGCGTTTCGATTGCGTATTGAGCTAAAATAGTGTTCAAGTTCATGCCGAGAAATTGTAAAGTCAATGGTTTCTCAGTACATATTGATTGTCCGAATTTTGCATAATTTGTGCGGTAATAATTGATGGCAAACATGTTTCGTTTTCGAAGTTGTCGAATAGGTGCGCAGAAATTTGAAAGTGTAGCTAAACCAATGCGCTACGAAACGATATTGTTTACAAATGAAGCTATTGCAAATTCACGACGCTCTTTCAATGATTGTATCTTTATGAGCATGCAACGTGCTTCATATGACGGAAACGGAAATGATGTCCAATCTAATTTACGAAGAGCATACAATATAAATTGCTTTTTAGCTGATTCTACTCTTTCTTCGTGTGTGATTGTGTAGAGCAGCGGTTCTCAACCTTTTTTTGTCCGCATACCCCTTGGCGATATTTTCCAAATCAATTGTATCCTCTGGCTTGGAATGTTCTCGCAAAGAGGGAGAGAGTAGTGGTAGGTCAGTTGGGGTAGTTTAGTTCAGGTTTGAAATTGAACTATGGTTCATTTCATTGCTATAGTCATGTTTCAAGAGTAAGTTTGAACAACAAATGAAGTATTATAAAGAAGAACTGTTTTGTCAGCCATTACTGATTTTTTTCTGCGTACCCCCTAAAGGCTCACCCCAGGTTTAGAATCGCTGGTGAAGGGTGACTATTAGGGTGTCCCAAAAAAATAGATGTTGAAAAAGTCAAGGTGCTCAGCCCTAAATTGAAAGATTATGTTATTTATAGCATTTTTGTAGAACATTTCGGCTTTCTAAAAATTTGTTTTCAGGTTGCCCAAACGTGATTTATGAAAAAATGCCTTTTCAGCTATAAACCCACTATTTTGCACTTTTTTCAATTCTGTTCGATTCCTAAATTTGCATTCTGTTTTTTGACTCCCAGAGCCCATTAAACATCACAAAAAAAATATTTTTTCTAATAATTTTTAGATAAAACCCCACAAACCACAAATAAAAAAATTTTGATCAAGAACTGAAATTTTCATTGCAAAGCGGGATTTATGACGAAAGTTTACATGCAGAAAGATACTCGATATCTTATCGGGGAGCTGAGATATTGGCATTTTCATATGTGATGGAAAACTATGCATTTTAAAAAATATGTTAAATAACTGTTTTATTTTGGGAGATAAAAAATAACAATGTTCAGAAAACAAATGCATTTTTTTATGGCTGATAACTTAGTAGAAGGTCTAAGAACTCGGAAAAATTTGCGAAAAAAGTTAGAACGGAAATTGTGATTTTTAGTGCCTTCTATTTGAAAACTCAATGTTGCTCGTAATATATTAAAGGTAGAAACATGGTGTCTTCTGTAAAGTTTCTTGTTTTAAGATAATCTAAAACTTTGTCGAAGACACCATGCGTCTATCTCATTCTGATTAAAAAGTAAATTTTTTATCTCACTCATAGGTGGATTGATCACCCATCTTTCTACATTAAAAGATGCATTTTTGAATATCCTGAAACTCCTCCGAACATACCTTATGGCTATAATCATCATTTGAATCACTATTATGAAATTATACGCACAAAATGCAAAATAAAACACTGTGCAATGGAGATACTGAGCTTTAGTGGCATTTTTGACAAAATTCATAGTTTTCCATCACATGTAAAAACGCCAATATCTCAGCCCCCCGATAAGATATCAAGGATCTTTTTTCATGTAAATTTTCGTCTTGACTCCCGCTTTGCAGTTACAGTTTCAGTTCTTGATCAAACAAATTTTTTATATGTGTTTTGAAGGGTTTTATCTGAAAATTATGAGAAAAATTCACTTTTTTGTGATGTTCAATGGGCTCTGGGAGTCAAATAATTGAATGCGATGCTGAACCATGTCAAAAATTCAAAACCAATCCCACAAAAATGAAAAAATATATGGAAAAATTTAGGAATCGAACAGAATTGAAAAAAGTGCAAAAGAGTGGGTTTGTAGTTTGTAGCTGAAAAAAGTCATTTTTTCATAAATCACGTTTGGGCAACCCGAAAACAATTTTTTAGAAAGTCGAAATGTTCTACAAAAATGCTATAAAAAACATTATCTCTCAATTTAGGGCTGAGCACCTTGACTTTTTCAACATAGATTTTTTTTTTGGACAGCCTAGTGACCATACTACAGTATAGTTTTGATGGTATATTCTGGAAGTTGTAACAAAAGCCTAACATGTTATTAGCTTTGTGGATTATTGTGTTGTAATGGCCAATGAAGGTTAGTTTGAAGTCTAAGACAATTCCTATGTCCCTAACTCTTTCCCTATTTGCTACAGTTTGATTTCCTAATGATGTTGTAATGTTTGGTGTTGTTCTTTTTCGACAGAATGATATTAGGTTTTTTTTTTTACGTAGCTCTAGTAAGCTTTAGTAAGCTTTTTTACGTCATGCGTAGAATATGCGTATTTTATTTTGGAATGCATTGATATCTTCTTCATTTCTTCTTTCCAAAAAAAGTTTCGAATCGTCGACGTAAATTAACACTTTTAGTTTTTCGAGAATAGAGGAAATGTCGTTAACATACAAGATGAAAAGGAAAAGTCCTAAGTGAGAGCCTTGGGGGACACCCGATATGACTGGAATCAGATTTGATTTGAGATGATTTGAGACTATTTGTTGGCGATTAGTTAAATATGGTTCAAGCCCAATTTTTTGCAATTTGAAGAGTAGCATTGGTATGTCTATGCGATCAAATGCCTTGCTATAGTTTGTGTAAAGAGCTGCTACGTTCCTTCAAGAAGCCGTGTTGCTTTTCATTTGTTATGTTTTTACTTTGGAGAAACATTTTTTCGTTCGAATTTTGCTCCGAATAGTTTAGAAGGGGAGCTCTAGTTCTTACTATCGCGTATATTGTATATTTTACGCCCGTGTGTAGCTCGCAATTGATCATAACACTGGGAAACACAGGTTTTTCCTGAAGATTAAACTAGAAAAAAGTGTAAGATTATAGCTTTTTAATCATTCCTGTGAATTTTGGTGCCCTAGTGAAGATAACTTTTCCGGAACATTTTGTGATTGTGGTAGGAATTTACGTTTGCGCGTTTCCATACTAAATGATTTATACAATGATTGAGGGGCCATCCACATTCCACGTGAACAGATTTTCAACGATTTTGACCCCCCCCCCGGTCTCCCCCTGCGTGGACAACTGCCCAGATAGATTCTAAAAAATTGTATGGACCGGGTACATTACACAGACCTCCCCTCCCCGCCAAATCTGTCCACGTGGAATGTGGATGGCCCTAAATTTAATTGAATGATACTTTGCTTACGTATTTAATTTAGTAAACTAAGTATTTTCCGCGGGTGGACAAACTTTTCAGACTCAAGTGTAATTTTCTAAAAAATGGTGAGTTGTTTGGCATAGGTTTTTTTTCAAATGCAATGCTCTGATTTCTGACCTTTGGTTGTATGAAAAACCAGTATTGCTTTGCAAAAAATATTCACCATGAAAAACAATGTTTTTTACCAAAATAAATTATTAAAAAATATATAATTTTAATTAACAAACAAAAAAAGGGTTGAATTTTCTCCAGTTTTTTTTTTAAAACCCGATGTTATAGCGAAAATTTTGGTAAAAAGTCAAGGGTAGAGAAATAAAAGATATTTATTTTATTATTTAAAAAAACAACTTCAATTCCAATACCTTTAAAAAAATATTTTTATTTTATTAATTCTATAAGATTTGAATATTTCCAATCAAAAATCTCAGTAATTTACATCCTACATGCATCTTTTTTCAAGTTTTTTTTTTAATTCAGGTTTAGAAAGTTATTTGAATTAACACTAATCTAAACATTTCTTCTGTCTGTCTGTCTGATCCATATAGACTTGAAAACTACTGAGCCGATCGACATGAAAATTTGTATATAAAAGTTTTTTGGGGCCGGGGAAGGTTCTTATGATACTTTGAGACACCTACCTCCTCTGGAAGTGAGGACCCCCGTACAAATGAAACACAAATTTTTGCATAATTCAAGAACTTTTCGAGCAAATGAAGCCAAACTTTAAAAAAAAATGTTTTTCACGGTGTACATTTTTTGTCACGCATTATTGGATCCCTACAATCCATTTAGTTTTGCAAAGATTCATTAAAAAATGGTACCTATTCGAAGATAAGATATGGCATGGAAACGCTCTAAAACTTTAGCGGTATGATCCCGAGTATTGTCATACAGTATAATCACTTTTTCGTGCCTCTGTTCATATTGCGGCCTAATCGCATCTATTGAAGTCAATACCCCAGTGATAGTGTCGTTCGGTTTCAACAGCTCATAATCAATAACACCGACTTGATTCCACCGAATACACAGCATAAATTTCACTTTCTTCTCTTTGAATTGCTGTGATGAATCCATTTCCATTAACCCGTCATGATGCGATGAAGAAACCTCTTTCTGTTTTTGCTGCTAGAGTAATGGTTCACAGACAACGCTCAACGTCCTTTGGCTTCAAATGATGAGGAATCATTGTTTCTTGTTTTTAAATCATTCCAAAAACATGCAATCGCTTGTAAGTGGATTGGCGGCACCTAACACCGAAGGAAGCTGTTCCTGCGTTTGGCATAGAGCAACTCGGCGTCTTTGGCGATTTTTGGCCTTTCTTTAGTCGAACATTCGAAAGTTACCTGCCGTCCTTCAAGTGACGGAGCCAATCACGGCACATTGGTTCACTTAGAGCAGCATTTTCGTACACATTTTTCTAACTCTCAATGCGCTTCAGCCGATGTTTTCATTGGATAAAATGAGAAAAGCAATACATCCCGCAAAAGACGATTATTTGGCATCAAAGCAGACACTTTCACACTACTAAAAGTATATGACGCCACAATAAAATCACTAACGTATCAAAGTGGTTTGTTCACCATATGTCTTAGTTTTGATTCATAGCGTTTTAAATACATATGTCAAACTCGATAAGCGCTTTCAGCTGGTGCCATGAATTGGCAAAGAATAAATATGATGATATTTTCAAAAAATGAAATGTTTTTCGAAAAGTAGCAGTATACCATAAACCGACTTGTACTAAAAATACCATCAAACTTCAAGCAAAACTATTAGAATTGGTTGTTGTTATTATATTATAGTATTTTTTCGCGGTTGATTGTACCGCGTTTAGAAGATTAGATAAGATTTTTTTGTTCTAAACTCACTTGATACCGCGTACAAATATTCTTCCAAACCGCGTGAAATTACACGCGTTATTGTAAAAAAATCGCGTTTGAAAAAACGCATAAAAATAACCCACATAAAAAAGACCCCAGTGTAATTATTTTAAAACTTTTGTGACAACCGATAATTAATAGCACATAGACATTTTTGACATTCATTATCTATGCTATAAGTGTTAATGTTACTAATTAATCAATTTGCTTCTCTTTTATTTACAGGTGAGTCAGCTTAAATACAACATTAGTTACCATTAAAAGGAGAACAGTAAGAATGGTTATATTATTTTATATAATTTAATTTTATTCAATTAAATTTGATGTAAAGCTAAATTGAAGTATTGAATAGTGCAATTTTTAATAGGTACGTAGAAATTCCACCTAATTCCACTGTTGGAAAATTTCTCTGAGTGTAGCTCCCGGTGAAAGCGCGCAATCCATAACCAACTCATGCCTAATGCCGCCACCCTCCCTTAGCGATCAGTTCATTGGCAATTTGGCATTGAAATTTAATGTTATTCTGTCCTGTGACCACGAGCGCGACTACACCGCCGAAGGAGTTGTTTTGCCCTCGGTTTTTCGGACAATGCGCGCCGACTCGTGGTTTCCTTGGCCGCTCGATGTTTTGTGTTTGGGGAAAGGCAATAGGGAAGCTCCTTAAGAAAACTTTCAGTCAGCCGTAGTCCTTTAACCAGTTCACACATGTTCCTAGAAAAGTGTTGAGGATACCAGGTAAAGGAGTTGCTTCCAGCTCAGTTTTTTGGCTGCTTAGAGAGTCCTATTATCACTATACATAAACTCACACACACTACGGCCATATAAATAGTTTCTTGGATACATTTATATACTCTTTTTGTTCTATTCATTTTCAACACGTAAAACCTTTGTTAAAGCAAGTGAAATTGACGTATGACACCGGCAATATTTAATGTATAGTACCTTAGCTGTCAGACTACTTACAAACTGGACTGCGGTTTGTCCCGTGAGTTGAAAGTTTCTTCATTTCCCGAAATCACTACTTCTAATTTACTGCAGCGCATTCGTAACCTTTGAAAATTGCTTTTCCACACTGAACTAGATTCGTTGTAGTGTGTGCAAATAATGCTGTTTTTAGTTCGAAAGAATATCCTGCCTTGGGAAACACAAAAACGTTAGTTTTGCGTGTACAGTGCGGCACCCGTTGTGTTGAATTTGTGGAGCGTTAAGAAATCCGGATAAAGAATTAGTTAAAATAATGACGGTGTGAAAAAGACCAAAACCACGATTTCGTTGGAATACACCAATCATTACACGTGGCTTGTGGCGATTCGTGAGAACTGGAACACACTGAGTAGTGCTGTGAGTCATCTAGCGATGAAAATAGCGTTAGATTTTAATGTAGAAGGTGGTATTCCTAGACTGTGTGAAATAGCAGTGATTAAGACATTGAAAAATTGAAGTATTTCATTGGTTTTAAAAAAACTACGAGAATAAAACCTTTAGGTAGTAAGGAATTGAGCCAGAATCGCTGCGATAGTGTTTTTTAAGTTGAATGTGTTATTGTTAACGTGAGTGAGTCAGCGAATGGGACCAAATACAATTTCTACAAACATGCTTGTTCCATATTTCACAGCAACACTCTTAAAGAAAAGTAACGGCTCGAGAAGTGATTGTGGATAATATTGTACATGTATTAATCTAACCTTGGGGTTACTGCGGAAATGGTTAGATTTCCAAGACCATCCTAAGCTCTGAATAGTATATCTGACTAAAGTATAACCGACGCTGTGACGATGTGAAGGTTTATTGGTTTCTGACACGTTTGTAGGTGGGGTATCAAAAATGGGACAAGGTATGGTAACCGAATATTTGAACCATACGGGTATTACCAAAACCACGTAAAGTTGGTTGACCGAGTTGATTAACAAGCTATGTGAATCACGAAAAATGAGAATGCCTGTTAAAATTAGTGCGTGTGCTTCGATTTTTAGGTGGGCATACGGTGAAAAATTCTTGCGGTATAACAAGAAGACAAACTCAAAGAAACTTCAAACCTTTGAAATCTAATTTCTTACACAATTTAACAGTTCGGTTGAACTGCGTTCGGACTTCGAAAGCAAGAACATGTTTTGTACATTTCGATTTTTTTATAAATGATAGCTGTCTTTAAGGATAACGATTCCAGCGGTAGCGTTTTCTTCCTTGTTAAACAACAACTTGACCAGATCGGTACAGCATAAAGCATTGCTGGTCTAAAAATTTGTTTGTAAATCAAAAGTTTATTCTTTGAACGGAGTCCATAATTTCTGTTGATGAGAGGATATAAACATCTTGTATATTTGATGCACTTTGCTTGTATTTTATCATATTGAATGTGCTGTTTAAAAATATGTCTTACCGTAATATATTCCTAAGTACTTAACCTTGTCAGACCAATTTCAAACAATCCCATTCATCTTGATAACGTGATTATTTCTTCGCTTGAGACACATTACAAGCTCTTCTACGCCAAAACATGAAAATTTCAAACTGCATATTTAATCCAGAACTATGGTGTATGTGAAAAAGAATATATTGCACTTCACTCAAAATGTTTGTTTCATTTGAACTTATTTGGTTAAATGATTGAATTAAAAACACTCATAACAGATTAATAAAATCATAGTTTTGACACTATTTTGTAAAAATTAGCTTAGTATCATTTATTTTCGAGCTATGGGTACGTGATACTTCAGAAATTTAAGGTTTTTCATGGATGTAATTATGGTCTAAACGCAGTTATCACTGCTTTTTAGTAGATTTAATTTAGCGCAATGAAAAACAGTCGCATTATTATGGTGTCGCGTTACAAAAATAGTTGTTTTTTTTTCGTATTGTGCAAATGTTACACACTGCAGCAAAGTAGTATTCAGAATTTTCTTAGTACTCAATGAGACCTTTCTCAGCATATGCTGGTATGTGAAATTGGTACATTCTACTCAAAGTTACAATAGGGTAATAGTTTATGTGTTTTATTTTATGTGGTTTTTATAAAGTTATCGAAAACAAGTTTTTGAGCTTTTGTCTGTGTATATTGATAATATAACATGGAATCATGATGTAAAATGGTAATCTGCAACAAATTACATTCTCATCATTACATCATTACATATTCAATGCCATTACAATGATCATTACATATTCAATGCCAATGAAACCCCATGGAGAATTGCTAGAATGGTTTTCAAATAACATTAAAAATGTAAAAATGTCTTTTGTGCTTGAAAATTGAAATAAATTATAAAAACGCGATTGTATAATAATTTTAAAGATAGCGTAGAACAGTGTATTTGACTATTTCAACCTCACACTCGTTCAGTGAAATTTAAAAGCTTCCTGTTTTATTTTTTATAAAAAAACCTTTCAATTACCTTTGTTTTGATGCACAAAGATTGAAAATTGGATGAGCAGGTTTGAAGTAAGAGTTATTCAAAAATACTGTTTTTAAACCATAATTGTTAACAAATATTTAATGACTTATATATTCATGACTTTTTATTACACAAAAATTCTATTTCCAAAATTAAAAAGCATACATCCTTCAACACTTCATATTTTATGTGAAATTTTATTAACTTTCTGAGAAACGATGAGAACTCTTTGGTTCTCAATGCTGCAAACTCCGAAAGACGAAAACAACCAAATTAATTCCACTCAAAATTGTTCCTTGGAGAGTTGCTGACTAATACCTTTTTAACATTTATTTAAACTCATCAAACTCATCAAAAACGAACTCATTTACTACTTACTTACTTCAGCAGCCTAGAGCCGTGGTGGCTCGTGCCGTATCAAGAATTTTCCTCCATTCTACTCGGTCCTGGGATACTCGTCGCCAATTTCCTAGACGTCTCGATACTCGCAGATACGCTTCAACCTGGTCAAGCCATCTAGCACGTTGGGCTCCTCTATTCCTGGTGCCGGCGGGGTCCGTGAAGAGAACCGATTTTACCGCGCTGTCATCCGGCATCCTCACGACATGCCCGGCCCATCGTAGCCTCCCGACCTTCATCAGGTGTGCAATGGGAATCTCTCCAAGTAGTGTCTGTAGCTCGTGGTCCATACGCCTACGCCACTCTCCGCTTTCGGTTTGTACTCCACCAAATATTGTCCGCAACACTTTCCGTTCAAATACGGCCAGTGCGCGTATGTCCTCTGTGAGCAGCGTCACGGTTTCGAGTCCATAGAGAACTACGGGTCTAATTAGGGGTTTTATACATCGTCAGTTTCGTGCGGCGGCGTATGCTCCTGGATCGAAGCGTCCTGCGAAGGGCAAAGTAGGCTCGATTTACAGCTTGAATACGTCGTTGGACCTCCTTACTTGTGTTATTGTCGGCGGTTACCAGAGATCCCAAGTATACGAACTCCTCTACCACTTCGAGTTCGTCGCCGTCCATGACCACCGTCCGTGGGAGGCGAATGTTAGTTTCTTTCGAGCCTCTTCCTATCATATACTTGGTTTTCGACGCATTGATTTCTAGTCCAACTCTTCTAGCTTCCACTTTTAGTCTGGCGTAGATTGCCTCCGCCGTCGCTGAGTTTCTTGTAATAATGTCCAGGTCGTCTGCGAAGCCTTTGAGTTGACTACTTATGCTGAAAACCGTGCCTCTCGTTTCGATGCCCGCCCGTCGGATTACACCCTCAAGGGCACTGTTGAACATTGTGCAGGATAATCCATCTCCTTGTCTCAACCCTCTGCGCACTTCGAAGAGGTTCGAGGGTGTCCCCGACACGCACACGTAAGACATTACTCGGTCTAAGAGAGCTTTGATAAGTCGTGTAAGTTTATCCGGAAAACCGTAGTCGTGCATTATTTGCCATAGCTGGTCTCAATCGACTGTATCATACGCTGCCTTGAAGTCCACGAAAACATGATGGCATTTCTGAAGGATCTGCCGGAGAGTGAAACTTTGATCCGTAGTAGCGCGTGCTTGTGTGAAGCCCGCTTGATACGACCCTACGCCCTACGAATTCTTTCGCTAAAGGAGATAGACGGCGGAGTAGGATCTGGGAGAGGACTTTGTAGGCAGCGTTGATCAGCGTAATGCCGCGGAAGTTGCTGCATTGTAGCCGATCGCCTTTTTTATAGATGGGGCATACAACTCCCCCATCCATTCTTCCGGTAGTCTCTCTTCCTCCCAAATCCTAGAGATTACCCAGTGGAGTCCCGTTGCTAGAGCCTCTTTTCCGTGCTTATAGAGCTCTGCCGGGAGCCTGTCCTTGCCGGCGGCTCTGTTCATCGAAAAACTGCTGCCACCAATCAACCACCTCGCGCTCGCTTGTGATCAGGTTTCCCTCCACGTCCCTACACATATCTGGACTCAGTGTGTAGCCTTTACGGGATTGGTTCACTTTTTCAAAAAACTTGCATGTATCGTTAGTCCGAAACAGTTGCTCCAGCTCTTCACGATCTCTGTCCTCCTGCTGGCGCTTCTTCCTCCGCAGAATCGTGGTCAACTTATTTCGTGCTCGTCGGCATTTGGCCGCGTTCTCTCTTGTGGCGATGCTTAGATAATTTCTCCAAGCTCTTTTCTTCCTCTCCATCGCTTGCTGGCATTCCCCGTCAAACCAGTCATTTTGTCGGCTCGACGATACCACACCTAGTGCCGCGAAAGCGGCCTCTCCAATGGCCGAGCGTAACTTCCCCCATCCATCGTCGAGAGTAGTTCTCTGCAGCCTGCGGGTTGGTCAACTGCCGGATGTTTGGCCGGGGAGGACGGTTCTGACGTGTGTGAAATACCGTGGATAGTTTTGAGCGCACATGTACTGCTACTCGGTGGTGGTCTGAGTCGATATCCGCACCCCGGAGGGAGCGTATGTTTGTAATGTTTGAGAAAAATCGGCCATCAATGAGAACGCGGTCAATTTGATTTGTTGTACGGTGGTCAGGTGATCTCCAGGTGGCTTTGTGGATATCTTTGCGTGGAAAGAAGGTGCTTCTAATCACTAGGCCTCGGGAAGCTGCGAAGTTGATGCATCGTTGGCCGTTGTCGTTCGTGTCGGTGTGTAGGCTGTGCGGCCCTATCACCGGTCTATACATCGCTTCCCTACCAACCTGGGCGTTCTTATCCCCGATGACGATTTTGATGTCCCGTGACGAGCAGCCGTCGTATGTTGCCTCCAACTGCGCGTAGAACGATTCCTTCTCGTCGTCAGGTCTACCTTCGTGCGGGCAGTGCACGTTGATGATGCTGTAGTTGAAGAAACGACCTTTAATCCTCAACAGACACATCCTCTCGTTGATCGCCTTCCAATTGATCACGCGATCCTGCATTCTGCCTATTACACAAAAACCCGTTCCCAGCTCGTTGGTTGCTCCACCGCTCTGGTAGAACTGGGCCTTGCCTCCACAGACTTTCCACACTTTCTCGCCTTTGCGACAGATCTCCTGCAGAGCCACGATGCCGAATTTGCGGAGTTCTAGCTGCTCGAGCAGCACCCTGTCTCCGCTCACAAATTTTGGGGCTTGCAGTTCCAGGTAGCGAGTTTCCACTCGTGGTCCGTTTTTCGTTGCCTAGGTCCATACCGAATGTTCCGAGTTATATTTTCTTGAATGTTCGTAGTGTAATTGTTTAGGTAGGTTGCCTCACTAGGGCTACGCTACCGAGTCTCGTGATGGGGCTGCCATCTTGGGTGTAGCGTTCGTTTCTTTATTCAGCCGCCCGCTCCGGGACAGACGCTGTTATGAGCCGCCCCTAACCTGGGAAACAGACGCTCAGAAAGGCTGAGCTTTCCTCCGAGGAGGTCAGCCCACCTCCTCCTTCCCTGTCAGCATACGACCAAGGTCTCACCACGGGTTGGTAACCATGATCTTCGCTTGGTTACTCGTATCCCGGCTGGTACCACGGGGAGGTAGGGAGAGAAGTTGCTGGTCAGGATGCTATGGACCGCAATAGGGTCTATTTTATTCCAACTAGTACGGGTTGTACTGCAGGTACGCTCTGCTCATACTCATACTCATTAATGTATGATAAAAACATCATCTTTTCTTACTTCAAGTACATTTTGATATTTTTTCTTGAAAGCCCTAATTTGAAATCGATCGAGAGATACATTTTTTAGAAAATAGTCATTTTGGTGAAAAAGTCGTATCCTAATCCACGAAGGGGTGATACGGGTGTAATTATTCTAGGCAAAGACCAATTCGTGCAATTTTGAGTAAGATTGTAGCAGAAAAATCCATGATTTCAAACGAGACGAGTTGCGCGCCGAGGCGTCTGTAAAAGGGCCCAATATTTGATAAAAATACAGCTATTTTTGTTCACCAATAGAAAAGTGGAGGGTGCGGAGAGATAGCCTTGCATAAACTACTTTGTTTCCCCTGACTTTAAAGGAAACTATATCAAAAAAGGTTAAGATCTGAATAAGATATAGCTTTCAAGGAAAACATTCCCAGTACGATACGGGTTAAAGTAATATAAATCTTAAACGCCTCCATCGGCGTAATTTTAAACTAAATGTAAATTTCGTAGCATAAACTTATATGTATTAGCCTAAACAACAACTTTTTTAAAGACGAAAACTGATCAGGATGCCCACATTTACGAAGCTTGCATTTTCGTAACGCGTCACCATTTGCAGGAGACTTTTTGCGTAACGCGACACCATCGACATACCGAAATGGTTTTGGTAACATTTATCGATACATCGCTAAAAATTCTGTATTTCCTATGATGTATTATGTCATTTAGTTGGATTTGGTCTCCGGAATAAATGCCCAGAAGAAACAAGAACTTACGGCAGAGCTGATATCTGAACGAATGCCATCAAAGGTTGAAAAAGCGAAATTCAGCGATGATGTCTACCTCCGACCTGAAGGGAAGCTATTAATTTAGCAGCTGGATTCTTATCCGGTTTTAAAATTGAAGTATTTTTTCATTTTCTCATAGTTTGGGAAAATATGCAATTTTAAAACTGCTATTGAAAACTTCAACCAAAAATTTCATTGCGCTCTCACGGAGATGTTTGATGATGCCAATTGTGGTTTCGATTTCCAGGTCTTGTCAAATAGTGTGCTGCAAGCCCAAATTGCTGTTGTAGCTTTTTTGACTGCGTACTTCGGCCGTCCAATTTAGCTTACTGTCCAGAATGATATTCCAGACTGTTGTTACTAAAGGTGTTAACTTGAACTCTCTTGATACCCTGAGGCCACCTTCATTTTTTCATAGTTTGGGAAAATATGCAATTTTAAAACTGCTATTGAAAACTTTAACCAACAATTTCATTGCGCTCTCACGGAGATGTTTGATGAATACGTCAAAGATCTTATCGTCACCAGGTGCTTTTATATTTTTGGAATTTTTAATAATTGATTTAATGCCATTCAAGTCAATGTGACACAATTTTTGAATGAGATTATTTTTCTTACAATTTATACACGTAAAACGCTCGAAAAATACTGATAGGGTTGATATCTGAGGGAAATAAACCAATGAATCGAAAAAAATAGATTATTTTTGTATTTAAGAAATAAATTTGCATTTTTCGGCAAATGGAGCTAGTTTTTTTTAAATTTGATAGTTTCATCGTATTTCTCGAAAAATTTTACATTAGAAACACTTTTCACTCAGTGGTAATATGAGCAAATCTCGAGATTTAACATTTTTACGAAAATAGTTTTTCTGGATTCCTTAATTTATTTTCTTAAAAAATTACCTATCAGCATTTTTCGGACGTATCACGTCTATAAATTGTAGGAAGTATAAAAAAGTGGATTTGACAAAAAATGCGTTATCTCGCAACAAAGAGGGGAGGCCCAAAGAGCGGGGGGTATTCCAATCGACACCAAAATTGTGATTTTTCCAAAGTGACACTAGATGAATAATTCCCCCTATTTTGAGCAAAATCTGTAATGGTCGTATTCAAGTTTGTGCTTATTCGTGGTCACTTCATATGGAATGAAAAATTCACTTAAAATCGAATAGTTGTTCCTTGGTTGCGCCGCGTTGATCGATCGGGATAGGCCGTTTTGGGACGTCCCTCGTTCTCTAAATCTAGGTCTCCTGCTCCAATAGCAAACCGGTGCCTTTTCCCTTTCGGTGTGAAGGGACCTAAAATGGCGGATGATTTCGAGCAGTTCGAAATGTCATCAAAAGCCTGTCGGCGTTCAAGCTGACTGAAGATGTTTATGATGTGACCGAAATTATTGAACAATTTATGCAAACTCGAAAACAGACGAAGTCCGTTTCCTTTTCGACAAGGCGAAAGAGACGAAAAAAGTAGTTGATTCGACATTACACGAAGTTAGAGGAAAGAAAGGCTTGTTCAATCATTTCTTTGTGATTGAGTCAAAGATTTGTAGATCTAGTTAGTACGCTTCCTTTTAGAAGAAAGACATGTAGGACTATTCGGAGATAAAATAGAATAATCTCCTGAATTGAACAAAATTTTGCCATTGGAATGACTTTGAGAAATATTCCGTGGTCGGTGTTTAGCGTAAAAATCGCCTATTACAAAAAAATTGAACGATTTTTGGATCGCGGTTAAATGCGCAAGGACAAATTGCGCAAGGACTTGCATACAAGTCAGTCAAACTTGTATGCAAGTTAAATATTTTCAGCCGAAAAAACGTGTAAAAAATTTGAAAATCCTAATTAAATCATAATGCATGCTGAAAACTTCAATTTTACATTCGTTTAATGATGTTGCCTGAAGCAGCAGCAACAGGTAAAATACACAGCAGAATTTATTTTGTATGACGAAAACACAAACAAACTCGCATTTTCTCACAACGGCCGGCCTAGCGGAAAATTGTGAGTATGAGCGAATGTCTGTCTACTAGTGGGTCACCATTCCTGAAAATATCATTTTTGGGAATTTCCTTAAAGCGGAGTAGAAGTCGAATAAGTGACCTACACACGTATACAAGGTAAATTATTGAAAAAAACGAATTTCCCAGGATCGGCCGGCCCAGCGGAAAATTGTGAGTATGAGCGAATGTTGGTCTACTAGTGGGTCATCATTCCTGAGAATATCATTTTTGGGAATTTCCTTATAGTGGAGTAGTAGTCGAATAACTGACCTACACACGTATACAAGGTAAATTATTGAAAAAATCGAATTTCCCAGGATCGGCCGGCCTAGCGGAAAATTGTGAGTATGAGCGAATGTTGGTCTACTCGTGGGTCAGTGATATTTTCAGGAATGGTGACCCACCAGTAGACCAACATTCGCTTGTACTCACAATTTCCCGCTAGGCCGGCCGATCTTGGGAAATTCGATTTTTTCAATAATTTGCCTCATATACGTATGAAGGTCACTACTACTCCACTATAAGGAAATTCCCAAAAATGATGTTTTCAGGAATGGTGACCCACCAGTAGACCAACATTCCCTTATACTCACAATTTTCCGCTAGGCCGGCCGATCTTGAGAAATTCGATTTTATCAATAATTTGCCTCATATACGTATGTAGGTCACTTATTCGACTACTACTCCACTATAAGGAAATTCCCAAAAATGATGTTTTCAGGAATGGTGACCCACCAGTAGACCAACATTCCCTTATACTCACAATTTTCCGCTAGGCCGGCCGATCTTGGGAAATTCGATTTTTTCAATAATTTGCCTCATATACGTATGTAGGTCACTTATTCGACTACTACTCCACTATAAGGAAATTCCCAAAAATGATATTTTCAGGAATGGTGACCCACCAGTAGACCAACATTCCCTCATACTCACAATTTTCCGCTAGGCCGGCCGATCTTGGGAAATTCGATTTTTTCAATAATTTGCCTCATATACGTATGTAGGTCACTTATTCGACTACTACTCCACTATAAGGAAATTCCCAAAAATGATGTTCTCAGGAATGGTGACCCACCAGGAGACCAACATTCCCTTATACTCACAATTTTCCGCTAGGCCGGCCGATCTTGAGAAATTCGATTTTTTCAATAATTTGCCTCATATACGTATGTAGGTCACTTATTCGACTACTACTCCACTTTAAGGAAATTCCCAAAAATGATATTTTCAGGAATGGTGACCCACCAGTAGACCAACATTCCCTCATACTCACAATTTTCCGCTAGGCCGGCCGATCTTGGGAAATTCGATTTTTTCAATAATTTGCCTCATATACGTATGTAGGTCACTTATTCGACTACTACTCCACTATAAGGAAATTCCCAAAAATTATATTTTCAGGAATGGTGACCCGCCAGTAGACCAACATTCCCTCATACTCACAATTTTCTGCTAGGCCGGCCGGTCTTGGGAAATTCGATTTTTTCAATAATTTGCCTCACATACGTATGTAGGTCACTTATTCGACTTTTACTCCACTGTAAGGAAATTCCCAAAAATGATATTTTCAGGAATGGTGACCCACCAGTAGACCAACATTCGCTCATCCTCACAATTTTCCGCTAGGCCGGCCGATCTTGGGAAATTCGATTTTTTCAATAATTTGCCTCATATACGTATGTAGGTCACTTATTCGACTACTACTCCACTGTAAGGAAATTCCCAAAAATGATGTTTTCAGGAATGGTGACCCACCAGTAGACCAACATTCCCTTATACTCACAATTTTCCGCTAGGCCGGCCGATCTTGGGAAATTCGATTTTTTCAATAATTTGCCCCATATACGTATGTAGGTCACTTATTCGACTACTACTCCACTTTAAGGAAATTCCCAAAAATTATATTTTCGGGAATGGTGACCCACCAGTAGACCAACATTCGCTCATACTCACAATTTTCCGCTAGGCCGGCCGATCTTGGGAAATTCGATTTTTTCAATAATTTGCCTTGTTCTTGTATGTAGGTCACTTATTCGACTACTACTCCACTATAAGGAAATTCCCAAAAATGATGTTTTCAGGAATGGTGACCCACCAGTAGACCAACATTCCCTTCTACTCACAATTTTCCGCTAGGCCGGCCGATCTTGAGAAATTCGATTTTTTCAATAATTTGCCTCATATACGTATGTAGGTCACTTATTCGACTACTACTCCACTGTAAGGAAATTCCCAAAAATGATGTTTTCAGGAATGGTGACCCACCAGTAGACCAACATTCCCTTATACTCACAATTTTCCGCTAGGCCGGCCGATCTTGGGAAATTCGATTTTTTCAATAATTTGCCCCATATACGTATGTAGGTCACTTATTCGACTACTACTCCACTTTAAGGAAATTCCCAAAAATGATATTTTCAGGAATGGTGACCCACCAGTAGACCAACATTCCCTCATACTCACAATTTTCCGCTAGGCCGGCCGATCTTGGGAAATTCGATTTTTTCAATAATTTGCCTCATATACGTATGTAGGTCACTTATTCGACTACTACTCCACTATAAGGAAATTCCCAAAAATGATGTTTTCAGGAATGGTGACCCACCAGTAGACCAACATTCCCTTATACTCACAATTTTCCGCTAGGCCGGCCGATCTTGGGAAATTCGATTTTTTCAATAATTTGCCTCATATACGTATGTAGGTCACTTATTCGACTACTACTCCACTATAAGGAAATTCCCAAAAATGATATTTTCAGGAATGGTGACCCACCAGTAGACCAACATTCCCTCATACTCACAATTTTCCGCTAGGCCGGCTGATCTTGGGAAATTCGATTTTTTCAATAATTTGCCTCATATACGTATGTAGGTCACTTATTCGACTACTACTCCACTATAAGGAAATTCCCAAAAATTATATTTTCAGGAATGGTGACCCACCAGTAGACCAACATTCGCTCATACTCACAATTTTCCGCTAGGCCGGCCGATCTTGGGAAATTCGATTTTTTCAATAATTTGCCTTGTTCTTGTATGTAGGTCACTTATTCGACTACTACTCCACTATAAGGAAATTCCCAAAAATGATGTTTTCAGGAATGGTGACCCACCAGTAGACCAACATTCCCTTATACTCACAATTTTCCGCTAGGCCGGCCGATCTTGGGAAATTCGATTTTTTCAATAATTTGCCTCATATACGTATGTAGGTCACTTATTCGACTACTACTCCACTATAAGGAAATTCCCAAAAATGATATTTTCAGGAATGGTGACCCGCCAGTAGACCAACATTCCCTCATACTCACAATTTTCTGCTAGGCCGGCCGGTCTTGGGAAATTCGATTTTTTCAATAATTTGCCTCATATACGTATGTAGGTCACTTATTCGACTTCTACTCCACTATGAGGAAATTCCCAAAAATGATATTTTCAGGAATGGCGACGCACCAGTAGACCAACATTCCCTCATACTCACAATTTTCCGCTAGGCCGGCCGATCTTGGGAAATTCGATTTTTTCAATAATTTGCCTCATATACGTATGTAGGTCACTTATTCGACTACTACTCCACTATAAGGAAATTCCCAAAAATGATATTTTCAGGAATGGCGACGCACCAGTAGACCAACATTCGCTCATACTCACAATTTTCCGCTAGGCCGGCCGATCTTGGGAAATTCGATTTTTTCAATAATTTGCCTCATATACGTATGTAGGTCACTTATTCGACTACTACTCCACTATAAGGAAATTCCCAAAAATGATATTTTCAGGAATGGTGACCCGCCAGTAGACCAACATTCCCTCATACTCACAATTTTCTGCTAGGCCGGCCGGTCTTGGGAAATTCGATTTTTTCAATAATTTGCCTCATATACGTATGTAGGTCACTTATTCGACTTCTACTCCACTATGAGGAAATTCCCAAAAATGATATTTTCAGGAATGGCGACGCACCAGTAGACCAACATTCCCTCATACTCACAATTTTCCGCTAGGCCGGCCGATCTTGGGAAATTCGATTTTTTCAATAATTTGCCTCATATACGTATGTAGGTCACTTATTCGACTACTACTCCACTATAAGGAAATTCCCAAAAATGATATTTTCAGGAATGGCGACGCACCAGTAGACCAACATTCCCTCATACTCACAATTTTCCGCTAGGCCGGCCGATCTTGGGAAATTCGATTTTTTCAATAATTTGCCTCATATACATATGTAGGTCACTTATTCGACTACTACTCCACTATAAGGAAATTCCCAAAAATGATATTTTCAGGAATGGTGACCCGCCAGTAGACCAACATTCCCTCATACTCACAATTTTCTGCTAGGCCGGCCGGTCTTGGGAAATTCGATTTTTTCAATAATTTGCCTCATATACGTATGTAGGTCACTTATTCGACTTCTACTCCACTATAAGGAAATTCCCAAAAATGATATTTTCAGGAATGGCGACGCACCAGTAGACCAACATTCCCTCATACTCACAATTTTCCGCTAGGCCGGCCGATCTTGGGAAATTCGATTTTTTCAATAATTTGCCTCATACACGTATGTAGGTCACTTATTCGACTTCTACTCCACTATGAGAAAATTCCCAAAAATGATATTTTCAGGAATGGCGACGCACCAGTAGACCAACATTCGCTCATACTCACAATTTTCCGCTAGGCCGGCCGATCTTGGGAAATTCGATTTTTTCAATAATTTGCCTCATATACATATGTAGGTCACTTATTCGACTACTACTCCACTATAAGGAAATTCCCAAAAATGATATTTTCAGGAATGGTGACCCGCCAGTAGACCAACATTCCCTCATACTCACAATTTTCTGCTAGGCCGGCCGGTCTTGGGAAATTCGATTTTTTCAATAATTTGCCTCATATACGTATGTAGGTCACTTATTCGACTACTACTCCACTATAAGGAAATTCCCAAAAATGATATTTTCAGGAATGGCGACGCACCAGTAGACCAACATTCGCTCATACTCACAATTTTCCGCTAGGCCGGCCGATCTTGGGAAATTCGATTTTTTCAATAATTTGCCTCATATACATATGTAGGTCACTTATTCGACTACTACTCCACTATAAGGAAATTCCCAAAAATGATATTTTCAGGAATGGTGACCCGCCAGTAGACCAACATTCCCTCATACTCACAATTTTCTGCTAGGCCGGCCGGTCTTGGGAAATTCGATTTTTTCAATAATTTGCCTCATATACGTATGTAGGTCACTTATTCGACTACTACTCCACTATAAGGAAATTCCCAAAAATGATATTTTCATACTCACAATTTTCCGCTAGGCCGGCCGATCTTGGGAAATTCGATTTTTTCAATAATTTGCCTCATACACGTATGTAGGTCACTTATTCGACTTCTACTCCACTATGAGGAAATTCCCAAAAATGATATTTTCAGGAATGGCGACGCACCAGTAGACCAACATTCGCTCATACTCACAATTTTCCGCTAGGCCGGCCGATCTTGGGAAATTCGATTTTTTCAATAATTTGCCTCATATACATATGTAGGTCACTTATTCGACTACTACTCCACTATAAGGAAATTCCCAAAAATGATATTTTCAGGAATGGTGACCCGCCAGTAGACCAACATTCCCTCATACTCACAATTTTCTGCTAGGCCGGCCGGTCTTGGGAAATTCGATTTTTTCAATAATTTGCCTCATATACGTATGTAGGTCACTTATTCGACTACTACTCCACTATAAGGAAATTCCCAAAAATGATATTTTCAGGAATGGCGACGCACCAGTAGACCAACATTCGCTCATACTCACAATTTTCCGCTAGGCCGGCCGATCTTGGGAAATTCGATTTTTTCAATAATTTGCCTCATATACGTATGTAGGTCACTTATTCGACTACTACTCCACTATAAGGAAATTCCCAAAAATGATATTTCCAGGAATGGTGACCCGCCAGTAGACCAACATTCCCTCATACTCACAATTTACCGCTAGGCCGGCCGATCTTGGGAAATTCGATTTTTTCAATAATTTGCCTCATACACGTATGTAGGTCACTTATTCGACTTCTACTCCACTATGAGGAAATTCCCAAAAATGATATTTTCAGGAATGGCGACGCACCAGTAGACCAACATTCCCTCATACTCACAATTTTCCGCTAGGCCGGCCGATCTTGGGAAATTCGATTTTTTCAATAATTTGCCTCATACACGTATGTAGGTCACTTATTCGACTTCTACTCCACTATGAGGAAATTCCCAAAAATGATATTTTCAGGAATGGCGACGCACCAGTAGACCAACATTCGCTCATACTCACAATTTTCCGCTAGGCCGGCCGATCTTGGGAAATTCGATTTTTTCAATAATTTGCCTCATATACATATGTAGGTCACTTATTCGACTACTACTCCACTATAAGGAAATTCCCAAAAATGATATTTTCAGGAATGGTGACCCGCCAGTAGACCAACATTCCCTCATACTCACAATTTTCCGCTAGGCCGGCCGGTCTTGGGAAATTCGATTTTTTCAATAATTTGCCTCATATACGTATGTAGGTCACTTATTCGACTACTACTCCACTATAAGGAAATTCCCAAAAATGATATTTTCAGGAATGGTGACCCGCCAGTAGACCAACATTCCCTCATACTCACAATTTTCTGCTAGGCCGGCCGGTCTTGGGAAATTCGATTTTTTCAATAATTTGCCTCATATACGTATGTAGGTCACTTATTCGACTACTACTCCACTATAAGGAAATTCCCAAAAATGATATTTTCAGGAATGGCGACGCACCAGTAGACCAACATTCCCTCATACTCACAATTTTCCGCTAGGCCGGCCGATCTTGGGAAATTCGATTTTTTCAATAATTTGCCTCATACACGTATGTAGGTCACTTATTCGACTTCTACTCCACTATGAGGAAATTCCCAAAAATGATATTTTCAGGAATGGCGACGCACCAGTAGACCAACATTCGCTCATACTCACAATTTTCCGCTAGGCCGGCCGATCTTGGGAAATTCGATTTTTTCAATAATTTGCCTCATATACATATGTAGGTCACTTATTCGACTACTACTCCACTATAAGGAAATTCCCAAAAATGATATTTTCAAGAATGGTGACCCGCCAGTAGACCAACATTCCCTCATACTCACAATTTTCTGCTAGGCCGGCCGGTCTTGGGAAATTCGATTTTTTCAATAATTTGCCTCATATACGTATGTAGGTCACTTATTCGACTACTACTCCACTATAAGGAAATTCCCAAAAATGATATTTTCAGGAATGGCGACGCACCAGTAGACCAACATTCGCTCATACTCACAATTTTCCGCTAGGCCGGCCGATCTTGGGAAATTCGATTTTTTCAATAATTTGCCTCATATACGTATGTAGGTCACTTATTCGACTACTACTCCACTATAAGGAAATTCCCAAAAATGATATTTTCAGGAATGGTGATCCGCCAGTAGACCAACATTCCCTCATACTCACAATTTTCTGCTAGGCCGGCCGGTCTTGGGAAATTCGATTTTTTCAATAATTTGCCTCATATACGTATGTAGGTCACTTATTCGACTACTACTCCACTATAAGGAAATTCCCAAAAATGATATTTTCAGGAATGGCGACGCACCAGTAGACCAACATTCGCTCATACTCACAATTTTCCGCTAGGCCGGCCGATCTTGGGAAATTCGATTTTTTCAATAATTTGCCTCATATACGTATGTAGGTCACTTATTCGACTACTACTCCACTATAAGGAAATTCCCAAAAATGATATTTTCAGGAATGGTGACCCGCCAGTAGACCAACATTCCCTCATACTAACAATTTTCTGCTAGGCCGGCCGGTCTTGGGAAATTCGATTTTTTCAATAATTTGCCTCACATACGTATGTAGGTCACTTATTCGACTACTACTCCACTGTAAGGAAATTCCCAAAAATGATATTTTCAGGAATGGTGACCCACCAGTAGACCAACATTCGCTCATACTCACAATTTTCCGCTAGGCCGGCCGATCTTGGGAAATTCGATTTTTTCAATAATTTGCCTCATATACGTATGTAGGTCACTTATTCGACTACTACTCCACTATAAGGAAATTCCCAAAAATGATATTTTCAGGAATGGCGACGCACCAGTAGACCAACATTCGCTCATACTCACAATTTTCCGCTAGGCCGGCCGATCTTGGGAAATTCGATTTTTTCAATAATTTGCCTCATATACGTATGTAGGTCACTTATTCGACTACTACTCCACTATAAGGAAATTCCCAAAAATGATATTTTCAGGAATGGTGACCCGCCAGTAGACCAACATTCCGTCATACTCACAATTTTCTGCTAGGCCGGCCGGTCTTGGGAAATTCGATTTTTTCAATAATTTGCCTCACATACGTATGTAGGTCACTTATTCGACTTCTACTCCACTGTAAGGAAAATCCCAAAAATGATATTTTCAGGAATGGTGACCCACCAGTAGACCAACATTCCCTCATACTCACAATTTTCCGCTAGGCCGGCCGATCTTGGGAAATTCGATTTTTTCAATAATTTGCCTCATATACGTATGTAGGTCACTTATTCGACTACTACTCCACTATAAGGAAATTCCCAAAAACGATATTTTCAGGAATGATGACCCACCAGTAGACCAACATTCGCTCATACTCACAATTTACCGCTAGGCCGGCCGATCTTGGGAAATTCGATTTTTTCAATAATTTGCCTCATATACGTATGTAGGTCACTTATTCGACTACTACTCCACTATAAGGAAATTCCCAAAAATGATATTTTCAGGAATGGTGACCCGCCAGTCGACCAACATTCCCTCATTCTCACAATATTCTGCTAGGCCGGCCGGTCTTGGGAAATTCGATTTTTTCAATAATTTGCCTCATATACGTATGTAGGTCACTTATTCGACTACTACTCCACTATAAGGAAATTCCCAAAAATGATATTTTCAGGAATGGTGACCCACCAGTAGACCAACATTCCCTCATACTCACAATTTACCGCTAGGCCGGCCGATCTTGGGAAATTCGATTTTTTCAATAATTTGCCTCATATACGTATGTAGGTCACTTATTCGACTACTACTCCACATAAGGAAATTCCCAAAAATGATATTTTCAGGAATGGCGACGCACCAGTAGACCAACATTCGCTCATACTCACAATTTTCCGCTAGGCCGGCCGATCTTGGGAAATTCGATTTTTTCAATTATTTGCCTCATATACGTATGTAGGTCACTTATTCGACTACTACTCCACTATAAGGAAATTCCCAAAAATGATATTTTCAGGAATGGTGACCCGCCAGTCGACCAACATTCCCTCATACTCACAATTTTCCGCTAGGCCGGCCGATCTTGGGAAATTCGATTTTTTCAATAATTTGCCTCATATACGTATGTAGGTCACTTATTCGACTACTACTCCACTATAAGGAAATTCCCAAAAACGATATTTTCAGGAATGGTGACCCACCAGTAGACCAACATTCCCTCATACTCACAATTTTCCGCTAGGCCGGCCGATCTTGGGAAATTCGATTTTTTCAATAATTTGCCTCATATACGTATGTAGGTCACTTATTCGACTACTACTCCACTATAAGGAAATTCCCAAAAACGATATTTTCAGGAATGGTGACCCACCAGTAAACCAACATTCCCTCATACTCACAATTTACCGCTAGGCCGGCCGATCTTGGGAAATTCGATTTTTTCAATAATTTGCCTCATATACGTATGTAGGTCACTTATTCGACTACTACTCCACTATAAGGAAATTCCCAAAAATGATATTTTCAGGAATGGCGACGCACCAGTAGACCAACATTCCCTCATACTCACAATTTTCCGCTAGGCCGGCCGATCTTGGGAAATTCGATTTTTTCAATAATTTGCCTCATATACGTATGTAGGTCACTTATTCGACTACTACTCCACTATAAGGAAATTCCCAAAAATGATATTTTCAGGAATGGCGACGCACCAGTAGACCAACATTCGCTCATACTCACAATTTTCCGCTAGGCCGGCCGATCTTGGGAAATTCGATTTTTTCAATAATTTGCCTCATATACGTATGTAGGTCACTTATTCGACTACTACTCCACTATAAGGAAATTCCCAAAAATGATATTTTCAGGAATGGTGACCCGCCAGTAGACCAACATTCCCTCATACTAACAATTTTCTGCTAGGCCGGCCGGTCTTGGGAAATTCGATTTTTTCAATAATTTGCCTCACATACGTATGTAGGTCACTTATTCGACTACTACTCCACTGTAAGGAAATTCCCAAAAATGATATTTTCAGGAATGGTGACCCACCAGTAGACCAACATTCGCTCATACTCACAATTTTCCGCTAGGCCGGCCGATCTTGGGAAATTCGATTTTTTCAATAATTTGCCTCATATACGTATGTAGGTCACTTATTCGACTACTACTCCACTATAAGGAAATTCCCAAAAATGATATTTTCAGGAATGGCGACGCACCAGTAGACCAACATTCGCTCATACTCACAATTTTCCGCTAGGCCGGCCGATCTTGGGAAATTCGATTTTTTCAATAATTTGCCTCATATACGTATGTAGGTCACTTATTCGACTACTACTCCACTATAAGGAAATTCCCAAAAATGATATTTTCAGGAATGGTGACCCGCCAGTAGACCAACATTCCCTCATACTCACAATTTTCTGCTAGGCCGGCCGGTCTTGGGAAATTCGATTTTTTCAATAATTTGCCTCACATACGTATGTAGGTCACTTATTCGACTACTACTCCACTGTAAGGAAAATCCCAAAAACGATATTTTCAGGAATGGTGACCCACCAGTAGACCAACATTCCCTCATACTCACAATTTTCCGCTAGGCCGGCCGATCTTGGGAAATTCGATTTTTTCAATAATTTGCCTCATATACGTATGTAGGTCACTTATTCGACTACTACTCCACTATAAGGAAATTCCCAAAAACGATATTTTCAGGAATGGTGACCCACCAGTAGACCAACATTCGCTCATACTCACAATTTACCGCTAGGCCGGCCGATCTTGGGAAATTCGATTTTTTCAATAATTTGCCTCATATACGTATGTAGGTCACTTATTCGACTACTACTCCACTATAAGGAAATTCCCAAAAATGATATTTTCAGGAATGGTGACCCGCCAGTCGACCAACATTCCCTCATACTCACAATATTCTGCTAGGCCGGCCGGTCTTGGGAAATTCGATTTTTTCAATAATTTGCCTCATATACGTATGTAGGTCACTTATTCGACTACTACTCCACTATAAGGAAATTCCCAAAAATGATATTTTCAGGAATGGTGACCCACCAGTAGACCAACATTCCCTCATACTCACAATTTACCGCTAGGCCGGCCGATCTTGGGAAATTCGATTTTTTCAATAATTTGCCTCATATACGTATGTAGGTCACTTATTCGACTACTACTCCACATAAGGAAATTCCCAAAAATGATATTTTCAGGAATGGCGACGCACCAGTAGACCAACATTCGCTCATACTCACAATTTTCCGCTAGGCCGGCCGATCTTGGGAAATTCGATTTTTTCAATAATTTGCCTCATATACGTATGTAGGTCACTTATTCGACTACTACTCCACTATAAGGAAATTCCCAAAAATGATATTTTCAGGAATGGTGACCCGCCAGTCGACCAACATTCCCTCATACTCACAATTTTCCGCTAGGCCGGCCGATCTTGGGAAATTCGATTTTTTCAATAATTTGCCTCATATACGTATGTAGGTCACTTATTCGACTACTACTCCACTATAAGGAAATTCCCAAAAACGATATTTTCAGGAATGGTGACCCACCAGTAGACCAACATTCCCTCATACTCACAATTTACCGCTAGACCGGCCGATCTTGGGAAATTCGATTTTTTCAATAATTTGCCTCATATACGTATGTAGGTCACTTATTCGACTACTACTCCACTATAAGGAAATTCCCAAAAATGATATTTTCAGGAATGGTGACCCGCCAGTCGACCAACATTCCCTCATACTCACAATATTCTGCTAGGCCGGCCGGTCTTGGGAAATTCGATTTTTTCAATAATTTGCCTCATATACGTATGTAGGTCACTTATTCGACTTCTACTCCACTGTAAGGAAATTCCCAAAAATGATATTTTCAGGAATGGTGACTCACCAGTAGACCAACATTCGCTCATACTCACAATTTTCCGCTAGGCCGGCCGATCTTGGGAAACTCGATTTTTTCAATAATTTGTCTACTTGTGACCTACACACTCAATGTTTGTGGTCGCTACCAGAAATTTCTTAAATAAATTCTCCAGAGGAAAGTGAAATTGTTTTTTTTAACAGTTTTCTGATGTATTAGAGATCGTTTTCAATTAAAAGAAATTTTAAATTTATTTTCACTACGTAATTCGAAAGCTGACTTGCATGCAAGTCGTTGCGCGATTTGTCCTTGCGCATTTAACCCGGGTGATTTTTGGTGTACTTTCCAAATCACCTTATAATAATTTTTCTGCTGGCGTGTGCATTGGAATGGTAAATATGCTGTGGCAATGAATAAAATCCCAAGTTCGTCTCAAGATGGGGAAGAGCACGATGTTTGATTCGGCAATGTCTTACGATTTCAACTCAACCGCCGGAACTCTGAACTCTATCATATCTTTCTTACGTAATTGGGATCATATTTCATTATAATGTTAATTTTCAGAAAAGTTTCTTTAGTAATTGCAATGTGCACATTATTAACTGTTAAAAAATAAAATAACTCATTAGAAAAGATGTTAAGGGTCGCTTCGATCCAGTCAGAGACTGTTGTTTTGGTTTGATGGAGCAGGGTTGGTTGGTAGTAATATCGTGACTCAATTTGGTATTACAAAGTCAAAGAGACAAACGACCTTTTTGAGATTGGAATTCCATACCTGATATGGAGTTAGAAGGTAACGTCCGAAAAACTAATACCTAGCAAACCCAAGAGCTTCACACTGACAAAGCAGGTGAGCTGACGTTTTAACTGCAAGGTTTCAGAAGCGGCGGTTATCGTATGAGACAATACCGATGTTTTAGGTGATAAAGAGCAGAGCAGTGTCCGGAAATAACCCCGCGTAGAAACGTAGTTCACCACGCTTTAGACCGAGAAGCCTCTTGGTTATAAAGGGTTTGGAGAGATAAACTGTTCAACTTGTCTGCAGCCCTGTGTATTATTCCATCCGTTAGCTATTTTTAGCGTTTCCCATGTTTTAAGTTCGCGCTTGACGGCTGACCAGTAGACTGGGACACGGTTATATGGGAAAAAAGCGATAGTGTTATTTTTTCGCTCCCATGCACGTTTCGTGTTCCTTATGGATCCTATAACAACTGTGTAAATTTCAGATCGATCGGTGAAACGGCCAATTTTTGTCCGATTTTTGAAGCTTCCATACGATTTTATATGGGAAAAACCACTTTTTCAAAACTTTTTCTATAGAGATGTCCAGTTGACTCCTAAAAATATATCAATACATGATGTTTATAGGAAATTTTCCTGGGAAAAACTTTTCTGAAGACCGCAAGGCGCTGCCTTGCTTGTGAAAAAGATATTCACCCCAGACTGAATGAATATCTGACGAACGGCTCACCATTGAATTTTACTAGCAATACTGCTGCAGCATGCTGCTGTTGCTAATTCAACCATGTGATGAGAAATGATATCGCTTAAATTTATCTTGGAGGCTTCCCCGAAGAAACTATGAGCAAAAATCACACTTTGAAAATTAATTCCACGCGAAATTATTTCTCATACTTAAGCAAGTTTGCAATAGCAACATGCTGTAGCAGTGTTGCTGGAAAATTTCAATGGTGAGCCGTCCGTCAGACATTCAATCAGTTTAGGGTAAATAGCTGTTTCTGCAAGCATCGTAGCGCCTTACGGTATTCAAAAGAGTTTTTCCCAGGAAAATTTCCTACAAATATCATGTATTGATATTTTTTTTAAGAGCCAACTGTACATCTCTAGAGAATAAGTATTGAAAAAGTGGATTTTCCCATATAAAATCGTATGGAAACTTTAAAAATCGGGCGCAAATCGGGCGTTTCACCGATCGACCTGAAAAGTTACACAGTTGTTATGGGACCCATAAGGAACACGAAAAGTGCATGGGAGCTAACATTTATTTTTTTGTCCCACCCTACTGTCCAGGTACCCAGTACAATAGGACTTGTTTCTGCGATTGTTTTAATCACCTTATATGGAACGTCTAGATTCTGATACTGCAGTGACTAAGTTTGTGAGTTCAAAATCTCTTAGAATGCGAAGATGCTCAACCTGATCGGCTTCGAAGATTGTTTTGTTGAAGCCTCAGTGCACCAAGCTCTGCCTCTTTCTTCACATGAAGATGTAGGGGCAGTAAGCAGAGCATGGCCTCTAAAGCTGCCGTTGGTGTGGTGCGCATGGCACTGGTAATGGAGGGACAGACCAGTCTTTGAACTTTATTAGGCTTCGCTTGGGCTGCCACTCCATTTACTTTTGGCCACCATACGAGAGCAGTGTAAGTAATTCTTGGCCGTGCAACGGTTGTGTAGGCCAGAGCGCCAATTGTGGTTTCGATTTCCAGGTCTTGCCAGATAGTGTGCTGCAAGCTAAAATTGCTATTGTAGGTTTTTTGACTGCGTACTTCGGCCGTCCAATTTAGCTTACTGTTCAGAATGATATCCCAGACTGTTGTTACTGAAGGTGTTAACTTGAACTCTCTTGATACCCTGAGGCCACCTTCGAGCATTATTATATTTCTGTGCAGCCTTAGTGCGCCAATCTCTGCATCTTCCTTCACAGGGAGATATCGAGGCAGCAAACTCTATGGCTGCCATCGGCGTTAGCGAAAAGCACTAGTAACTAAGGAACAGGCCAGACGTTCCGAGATGTTTTTGTAGAAACTTTGAATCGATGCAAAGGATGTGTTATAAAAAGCTCATTCAATATCATGAAAAGCGCAAACAATCTCTGTATATTCGAATGATTTCTCGACCATCGCATAGTTGTTCAAAAAGGGAAAAAGAGGAACTTAGTTCCATAGTGCCTTTCACCTGTATCCTAATTCAATGGTGTCTTCGAAACAATTATTTGTATGAATAACCCGCATAATTTTAAATTATCTAAAGTTATGAAAAGTTCGTTTCATATATAACCAATACTAACTTTTTTCTGTTAAGAGATAAATGAATGATTTATTCGCAAAATTTTTGAACATGTAAAAATATGAAACTTTACTGAATAAACAGAATTCCTATCTTCACTGGGTATAGAGGTACAGTGTATTCATTTATCGTCCATCAAAAAAAAATATGATCCTTGAAAACAATAATTAAAAGGAAATATTTTTTTTCACAAAACTCTAACTTTTATTTCTCGATTCCTCCATGATCGAACCGGTTTCATTGTTCAGGTAATCTTTTGTAGTTTTTATAAAAACAATCAGAAATTTTTAATAAATGAGCTTTTTAGATAAGAAATTTTTAATTTTTCTTTCAAGTTAAACAAACAAATTTTTTTAGAGTGCATTTTTCAGTATGACAAATTGAAGTTTTCATAAAAACAATCAAAATTTTTTTTATAAATTAGCTTATTTAGATTCTTGAACATGTAAAAATACGAAACTTTGCTGAATAAACGAAATTCCTATCTTCACTGGGTACAGAGGTACAGGTGCTTATTACGGGAGTCACTTCACGGTGAAATATATTCCACTCTCACGCTCACTTCACTTTTTTAGACCTATTCCCGATTCCACCTCAAGTGAGGTGACAAAAATCACCTCCGTGGAGTAAGATTGACGATGAAGTGAAATTGAGAATAGGACAAGTGAAAAGAGATTGTTTCCCAGCTTAAAAATGTCTAAGTCCCAGAAAGTCGTTTTTTCCCGTTTTTTAGATAACACCAGATCTTGACGTGTTCTGCATTTCTAAGACATTCGGCATAAAAAAAAAATGTTATTTTCGGTATCGGAAATTTCCTGAAGTAGTTTGCATTTTTTCATCGGGCAAAAAAATGAAAAATTGACCGCTTTAAGGCACGGATCAAACTCTGATTCGCTTCGTTACTGAAGAATAAATCCAATATTTACCATTAAATCACAAATCAATCAACTTTAAGACTTATGGCAGCTTCGTGGAATCATTTCACCGTTCAAAATGGTCGTGAAATAATTCCACGCGAAACGTCGTTTTTTCCGTTCTCACTTCACTGATATGACACTCATAATAACCCAGATTCCACGGCAGATGTCACTTCGCGACGTTTTTCTCACTTACGTGAGTCCCGTAATAGGATTTTGTTCACTTCACTCTGATTTCACCGTGAAGTGACTCCCGTAATAAGCACCACAGTGTATTCATTTATCGTCCACCCAAAAAAATATGATCCTTGAAAACAATAATTAAAAAGAAATAATTTTTTTTTTCACAAAACTCTAACTTTTATTTCTCGATTCCCTTATGATCAAACCGGTTTCATTGTTTAGGTAATCTTATGTAGTTTTTATAAAAACAATCAGAAATTTTTGATAAATAAGCTTTTTTAGATAAGAAATTTTTAATTTCTCTTTTAAGTTAAACAAACAATTTTTTTTAGAGTGTATTTTTCAGAAAGATAGAATTGTAGTTTTTATAAAAACAATCAGAATTTTTTTAAAAATGAGCTTGATTAGATAAGAAATTTTTCATTTTTCTTTTAACTTGAACAAACAAATGTTTTTAGAGTGTATTTTTCAGAAAGACAAAACTATAATCTACAACTTTGCCAAAGACGTCAGACCGATCAAACAAACCGTTTTGGTTTAAAATTAAAAAAAAACAATGGCACAAAATGGTATCGTTTGCCTATAGAAACGTTTATGCAAAGTTTCAGCCAAATCAAAAATCACAAGAAGGTTGTATGCAAAGCCACGACCGCAAGGTTGAAGTAGAATACTTTTACAAGAAAGATAACCAGGCTGCTTGCGTGTCAGTCATTTTTTCTAGTAAATAAACGTTGACCGTTCATTGGCCGTATTGTAATTTCTTTTTGTCTGATATTTGAATGCAGTTCATTGGTTATTTTTAAATTTTGTGCAAATGAGAAGTTGAAGTGCTGCCGAATTGTAATATGCACATTTAATACGACATCATTAAACGGGAACGGAACAAAGGCTACGGTTATGCAGAACGCGAATGCCGGCGCGATGCGATTCGCCTTACCGTGGTGAAATGTACAGCTCTTTTTAAGGCGAAGTAGAGCTATACATTTCAACAGATTTCGTCTTGCCGAATCGCATCGCGCCGTTATTTGCGTTCTGCATGACCGTAGCCAAACACTAAGCGACGCAAACACGTAATAATAGTCAGAGTATGCATGTAGATGAAGATAATTAACTTTGGATTATAGCGCAAAACGAGAAAATATTAACTCTTCAAATAATCATTTGTGTTCTTCAAATTTCAGTTGTTCAATTCAATATCCGATGAAATGTTTGTTTATTATCTGATGAAGCTCTTATATAGGCCAAATGATGCATTCCCAATTTACTAGGTCTATAACTCTGCCGACCGTGCTTGGGAAAGCGCGGTATAACGACTAATCAGAGGTCGAATTTTGTGTTTTGACAAGGCTTAAGAGTTTTCAATAGTACAATAGTTCGAATGATAAAATTGCAATTTCATGCATTTGGTAGGAATCTTAGAAGATTTTCTAATCGATTGCTGCAAAAACGAAGGAAATCCATCGAAAATTATTTATTTATATTTATTTATTTATTTATTTATTGGCATTTGAAATTTTTCTCGCTTTTTTCAGTTTTAGATTTTCATTTTACATCCCTATGTAGCCGAACTTCCTGAGAGAAGTATTCTAATTCAAAACTAAATCTTAGCACCACAGTGTATTCATTTATCGTCCACCCAAAAAAATATGATCCTTGAAAACAATAATTAAAAAGAAATAATTTTTTTTTTCACAAAACTCTAACTTTTATTTCTCGATTCCCTTATGATCAAACCGGTTTCATTGTTTAGGTAATCTTATGTAGTTTTTATAAAAACAATCAGAAATTTTTGATAAATAAGCTTTTTTAGATAAGAAATTTTTAATTTCTCTTTTAAGTTAAACAAACAATTTTTTTTAGAGTGTATTTTTCAGAAAGATAGAATTGTAGTTTTCATAAAAACAATCAGAATTTTTTTAAAAATGAGCTTGATTAGATAAGAAATTTTTCATTTTTCTTTTAACTTGAACAAACAAATGTTTTTAGAGTGTATTTTTCAGAAAGACAAAACTATAATCTACAACTTTGCCAAAGACGTCAGACCGATCAAACAAACCGTTTTGGTTTAAAATTAAAAAAAACAATGGCACAAAATGGTATCGTTTGCCTATAGAAACGTTTATGCAAAGTTTCAGCCAAATCAAAAATCACAAGAAGGTTGTATGCAAAGCCACGACCGCAAGGTTGAAGTAGAATACTTTTACAAGAAAGATAACCAGGCTGCTTGCGTGTCAGTCATTTTTTCTAGTAAATAAACGTTGACCGTTCATTGGCAGTATTGTAATTTCTTTTTGTCTGATATTTTGAATGCAGTTCATTGGATATTTTTAAATTTTGTGCAAATGAGAAGTTGAAGTGCTGCCGAATTGTAATATGCACATTTAATACGACATCATTAAACGGGAACGGAACAAAGGCTACGGTTATGCAGAACGCGAATGCCGGCGCGATGCGATTCGCCTTACCGTGGTGAAATGTACAGCTCTTTTTAAGGCGAAGTAGAGCTATACATTTCAACAGATTTCGTCTTGCCGAATCGCATCGCGCCGTTATTTGCGTTCTGCATGACCGTAGCCAAACACTAAGCGACGCAAACACGTAATAATAGTCAGAGTATGCATGTAGATGAAGATAATTAACTTTGGATTATAGCGCAAAACGAGAAAATATTAACTCTTCAAATAATCATTTGTGTTCTTCAAATTTCAGTTGTTCAATTCAATATCCGATGAAATGTTTGTTTATTATCTGATGAAGCTCTTATATAGGCCAAATGATGCATTCCCAATTTACTAGGTCTATAACTCTGCCGACCGTGCTTGGGAAAGCGCGGTATAACGACTAATCAGAGGTCGAATTTTGTGTTTTGACAAGGCTTAAGAGTTTTCAATAGTACAATAGTTCGAATGATAAAATTGCAATTTCATGCATTTGGTAGGAATCTTAGAAGATTTTCTAATCGATTGCTGCAAAAACGAAGGAAATCCATCGAAAATTATTTATTTATATTTATTTATTTATTTATTTATTGGCATTTGAAATTTTTCTCGCTTTTTTCAGTTTTAGATTTTCATTTTACATCCCTATGTAGCCGAAATTCCTGAGAGAAGTATTCTAATTCAAAACTAAATCTTCATTAATTCATTTGTTGTCCTTATAAGGACAATTGTTCAATTTATCATTGATAGTGAGAACTAAGGCGCACGGTCAACACAATGAGAAAGGTGTTTTCACATTGAAAACTAGACACGGCTTTACTGGAGGAAGTGTTGGCAAATGCATCTACCGCTAATACCACCGCTATCATACGAAAGCGCGTCGTTTCATGTGGGGAATATTAACAACGAAAAATGACGCGCGTCTAAGCATAACCCGAACTGTTTCGCCGTGCTGCTCCCATTTACCTTTACATCGGCCTCAGGGAAGTACCGGCTGCATCTGCATCTACCGCTGAGGCTGTCACTATACTGCTATTGGTACTAAAAGCTACTAACTCTTCAAATAAGTGTGTTATTTGTTCTCAAAAGAACAATTGTTCAATTCAAAATCGGATTTACGCAATTGCATCTCTGTAATATTACCGACAATAATATTCTTCTGAACAAACTGATACAACTTTCCCATTAGGCCTCTGCCATAATAGATGCGAAAAGTGACGCGAACCGATTCGCTCAGCTGTAGGTTAATGTACAGCCATCAGTAGAGCTGTACATCAACCTACGGCCGAGCGAATCGGTTCGCGCCGCTTTTCGCGTCTACTATGGCAGAGGCCTTCGAGAAAGTTGCTGGCTGATGTATTCACTTCATGCAAGCCTGCTGCTGATGCTTCCCGCTACCACACTGAAACAGCATTTTAGTGAAGGGAGTGTCGTTGCATCAGCTGACCCTGCTACTATCGATGCTGATATACCCGCTGCAACAGCTACGCTATGCATAGCCATGCCACAGTTGTGGCCGCTATACGCTGGCCTAACTGCTGAGCAACTGCAACGCTATCCGTAGCCATGCCACAGTTGTGGCCGCCATTGGTATCCGCTGTACCTGAATCTGCTGGCCCTGCTGCTATCGATGGTGAGATCCGCTGAAACTGCTACGCTTATCCACAGCCATGCCATAGTTGTGGCCGCTATCCGCTATCTAAGGGAGGACTGCTGTCGTCGCTGTTCAGAACTACTATGAGCGGCTTCGACTAAAAGAGGCTCTTATATAGGGATGAAAATAGAAATTAATTATTTTACGTACGTGGTGGAATGATATAACTTGAAAAATATGTGTGACTTCATTCTGGTTCAGAGCGATCATTTGATAAGCTCCACCTCTTTTTTCAGTTTCTAAAGTTTTTCCTCAGTTTCGTAGCACGGATGTACAAAAATGATTTCTTGTCGAACCGGACCGATAGCACTCTTATTGAAGCAACAAAATAACATGTTTTGTGTCGTGTTGCGCAGCTTCGTTGAAGAAAATGTTCCCGTCCCCGTGTCGCATGTAAGCAGATTATTGCGTTCAGTAGACAGTAGATAGTGTATCCAGCGAATAAACACCGATGGTGCTCTCACACACGCAACGGTTTTAACCCGTATCTTATTGCGGTTTGTAACATCAAGCGATTTCGTTTGCTCGCTGTTGCGTGTTGCATCATGTTGCAACTTGGCAGCTGGGAGACGACGAAATTCTGTTTATGCTGATTGATTGAATCGACTTCATATTAGCTCTGCATAGTCGAACTAACTGCTTTTGTGAATGCGTACTGACAGAGCAGTTTATTATTCAATGTCGGTTATGCTGATCGCAGCGTTTGCGCTGCCCCTACAGTGGGGAGTTTACTAAAGAAAGTAAAAATTAGACAACTACAACAGAATTTGATTGCATCCCGCACAGAATGTCTGCTTGTGTTGATGCCAGAAAACTATTAACCTTCAATTATTTTTTTATTTGCCTTAAAATAAGCATTTTGCTGTTCAAAATCGGTTGCTAATTACAATCTTTGAGCTGCCCTAACATTGGGGGAATTAAGATACAAGGACAACATGCACTGTGGAAGCTATTTCACATTCAGTAAATTAGACGGGTGCGACAAATTTAAATTGCTAGGATGCAACACAGAATACTTGCTTGTCTTGACAAAAATTATTAACTTTCAATGACTTGTTTATTTGCCTTCAAAAAGGCATTTTGATTTCCAAAATTGAATTTCCTGATGGCAAGCTTCATGCTGCCCCAACACGGGGGGAATAATGGCTGTCTGGCGACACACGCTGAGAAAAACCGCGCTGCTCCTGAGACGTGGTGACCAACCACAGGGCTAGTGCTGCTGCTAAGGAAGGACGACTGCTGTTGTCGCTGTCTAGAACTATTATGAGCGGCTCCGGCTGAAACAGGCTCTTATATAGGCCAAATAGCATGTTTTCAATTGCAAGGTATATGATTCTGTCGACCGTGCTTGGGAAGCAAGCATATAACGACTAATCTGAGGTCGAATTTTTCGTTTTGACAAGGCTTGACTATTTTCAATAGTACAATAGTGTGAATAATAAAATTACAATTATCTTATTTTGGGAAGAAACTTAGAAGATTTTCCAATCTATTGCTGTAAGAACGAAGGAAATCCATCGAATACTAACCGATTTATTAGCATTTGAAATTGGACATATTTTTCACTTTTTTCGGTTTTAGATTTTCATTTCACATCCCTATGTAGCCGAACTTCCTGAGAGAAGTATTCTACTTCAAAATGACAATTTAAAAAAATATTAAAACTGGGACATTTTTTGTGGAACATACTAAGAGGCTCTCACAAGATAAGAAAATATACTCAGGAAATTCATTCATTCCATTATTGGCTCTGCTTGTGTCATGCATGCAAGCAAAATGGTAAAAGCAGTTCTGGGCAGTAAATTTCGATATTACTAACGACGGTTTTGACAACGCTAGCGTTAACACAATTTGAATAATTCATATTCCGTCAGATCCACGATAAAGATTATCAAAACATTCTGCTTGACAATGTTCACATTGTTTTGGCGAATTTAGCTGAATGCGAAATACACTAGCGTAGTTTTTCATGCGGTTTTCTACGCAAATATTGTTTTTGTTTCTCGTTTATTTCTAGCGGCATACTTTTAATGATTTTTTTTAAATCGTTTATTCAGAATGTCTTTGCTCTTTAGTCTTTTTTGGAAGTATTTACCATACATCTTGAATAAAAATTTACAAGCGAATTTCATTTACGTGTTTTCTACCCATCTCGTATCAGCCGCGTGAAAACTCCAGCGTACAACCGCCGTGTAAACGGCATCCAAGTAATCGAAGTGGAACGACAGTATGCTTGTTCTAGTTTTCTTACTTTTCTACACTCGCTTTCGGTATCGATTTCTCACTCTCATCCCGCCTAGGCCAACGTGTTCTTCGAGGAAACAGTGGGTGACGATTTTTATACGTTCCGTGGCTTCTAGAACATTATAATGATCGTTCAATTAGGAATTATGTCTACTGTAATGCATAATTGCATCATGAATCGATTTTTTGTTCAATCTCTGTTCGGACGAATGTTAAATTCGTCAATCTGTGAACTTGAAAAATACGCGCGAAAAATTTATCATGACACAGCAAATAGCAAATTTATTAGTTCTTCTGGCTCTGGTTCATCCAGCTCATCCAGCTATAGTGCTGAAAAAAAAATCAGCAAATCAACTCAAATTTTTGTTCTAATCTGTATTCCGAGCTAACGTATTCCATGATGTAGATTGACACCAGTCGATGATTTCGGATTCACTTCACAAAGAAATCGCGTGTTTTCTGCAATAATTGTCTCTTGATTGGTTCCAGGTCGTCAGCACAGGTCTCTCTGATTTATTTCGAAATAGAAACCAATTGCGATTAGATCCTCCGTGGCAAGGGTCCTGACTATAAATAGTAGGCAATGTTTGCCACACTGTACCAGAAATGAACATTCGCAAATGATTGCTTCTACATAAATTTTTCTCGTTACTATGTTCATCGGTCATTGGGCCTATTCTTGTATGACCTTCGAGAAACAATATCGACTCCAAATAAGCTACCCGTATTAAATCAACTGCATGACAGCCGGATGCAAACACACCAATCATCAAAATATCGCATTAGTGTCAACAATCCATTTTCCGCAATTTTCCCATTTTTCTCGGTCAAACTTTTCAACCGATCCCGCCTTCCTTCGTCACGATCGTTGTCGTTTACTGCTGGAACAGATTTGCATAGAATAAAAACGACAGGATGACCTGGTTCGATTGTTTACTTTCATTTGTATGTCTCTATATAGTCGTCTTTGTTTGATCAATTGAACTAACATAAAATTTATGCGAAATGGAAGTCATATTTTTATGTGTGACTATAAACGTTCTGCTAATATTGCTAGTTGCTTCGGCTAACTGCTAGGAGATGGAAGAATAGACAGTGGGTAAACGATTGCTGATGCCGTGCAGACAGACGCTGTCATAGGACTTATCTTTCAATACTGGGGTGCCTGCTCCCGGAATGATATTTAGAATTTACACTACTATTGCATGCAATTCGGTCCGCCTTCTGCTATGGAGCCTTCCCAGGCACCTGCAGCAGTAAAACGGCAATAAAAAGCGTGGAGGAAAGATTGTTGTGTAGCGTAACCATACCGCTTCGTCAAGTGAATCACACGAGGATGAACTATTTTACCGTTGCGCGAAAAAGCGAACACAAACTTTTCCTTGCGGGGTAAAAAAGGCAACACTTTCGAAATGGTGCGAATAAGAACTTTTCGCTGACTATTTACACTTCATACAGTTGAAATGGTATACATTTGTAGTGAAAGGGCGGGTCTAATTGGTTTCAGCTGTTTGTGTGTTTGCATTTGTTTTATGTCATCATTGGCGGTAATTTTTTTTTATGCTGAACTCCGCAGGTATGGCTTGACCTTCGGTAAAGCTAATCTTTTTACTGAGAGTTGTATATGCTCAACATAAATGCATAGTAGACATGGCGTAGCTAACCGTGGGTTTTCGGTTTACCATTTTTAATCTTTCTATTCCCTCATGTGAACAAGTGTTTTTAATTTCTTATTATATTTCTTTTCCGCTTTATTTAAGAAATACAATAAAGCAAGTTGTTTGTACCATTGAAAATGTCATACTTATAGGCGAATAGTTGAAATTTATAAAAAAAATCGAATAGGGTAACCACTCCTATATTCATCTCAGTACCTATATTCATCTCATCACGCCTCTTTGATCAAATTATCGTCAAATTTTACCATATTTTCAACGTGAAAATCTCAGCCACTTGAGAAAATCGAGAAGCAAATAGATTTACTTTCAAAAATTTGTAGAAATTTGACGGTAAATTAGACAAATGAGAGAAATAAGATGAATATAGGTGCACCAAGCTGTTGAGATGAATAATGGAGCGATTACCCTATGTATTTTAGGAAATTTTTTTATTCAAGCAGCTCCATCCTAAAAATTTTTCTTATTTTGAGTTTTCATTCAAATAAAATGAACAGATGTTTGTTCCATATTTTCTTTTTTCTATAAAAATTTTGTATCTTGTGCACCCTTTGTGATGCAAAGGGTCAACGTGAAAGTCTTCATCTTGAGTGACTGCTCACGTCAGATTACTGTCGATTTTCTTGATTATTTTATTGTGAATGCCACTGCTGCGATATGTCACGGGCTTCCAAACCAGCGCCTGTTTGCAGATTTTATTTCCTCAGACGATATCGATTTTTTATACCATCGATGATGAAGCTCGGTATTTGAGATCCAGTTGTGAAGCTACTAGGTCCGAATTATATATCGCAGGAAGATCGTAACAGTTAAAAGCTTAACCATTATGTACTCGGCAATTATAACACACGTAAGTACTCGGCAGGGTACCCGGGTACCCACCAAAATGAAATGCTTCTTACTTCCACAATTCTTTACCGATTTTCGATCTTGACCCGTCAAAAGATTGGAAAATTTGTCTATTTTTAGTATATGGGGCCGGAAGAGCCATTGGTCTTTATATGGTTCCCATAAGTCCGGATCTTCGGGACCGTGTTCAAGGTCGGGAATCTGCTCCGAAATGGCCATTTTGGACAACTTATCAAATGAACTCAAAATGAATGAAAATCAACTCCTGGAGTGGTTTTATGAATTTTGATAACAATGTTGGTCGGTTTTATCGACAATTGTACCAATTTGTCTTACCGGAACATGCTCCCGAAGATACGGATTTACATGAGCCTTATGTGGTCATTGGTTCATGTCAGTCTCTGATTCTAAAAGTAGATCTATCTAAAAGTAGATAGATTTTCCAATCTTTTGACAGGCCAAGATCGAAAATCGGTCAAGAAATAAAAAAGCAAGAAGCATTTCATTTTGTGGGAACCCGGGTACCCTGCCGAGTACTTATGGGGTAAATAAAATCGAAGCCTTCCTCTTTGACTCACCCTCCTGCTATACACAGTCTGATGATGGAAAATGGTTTATTTCCATTAGTTAGGAGCATTCCATAAGGTTCAACTGGCTGAGTTGAGGTCACCTTGTTTTTTTAAAGCAATAGAGTCTGAAAAGGTACCCGGGTACCTGCCGAGTACATAACGGTTAATGGTGATAAGTTGCCAAATTAGTCCAGGGTTCGCTCCGCAGTCAATTGCACCCACCATACTTACTTTACTTTTGCGGCGACAGACTGACTATTGATCCATTGCCGAATCCAGAATACGTCGCCATATCACTTGATCTTGGACTCCCATCCTCCAGTCCTTCTCTAATACCTAATAACCGGGCATCCTCGTCGACAGCACACATTTAACGATCGACGTCGACGGCTTCTATCGGCATTCCTGTTAAATATAGCTTTTGCTGCTTGTTTCTCCGGCATTACAGTTACGTGCCCAGCCCACTAAAGCCTGCTGTGTTTTATACGCTTCCACCGTTTTATCCACCAATTCACAAGCCTGGTACACTTCATACTTCATGAGACTGCGCCATGGTTCATGGTCGTAGAAAGTCACCAGAAGAATCAGTGTTTTATAGAAAGCTAGTTTTGTACGGATTTGCAGGGTGCAGGATCTCAACTGGTTACGTAATCCATAGAAGGCCCTGTTTCCCTCTTATTTTTCTTATCTCACGGCTCTCCCAGCTGGTCTCGAGGTACGATGCTGGCCTAAAAGCCAGTCGTCGTAGGTTCGAGCCTTAGCTCGGGAGAGTGTCAATAGGATCGTAGCGCTAGCCCCGCAATTGTACACTTAACAGTTGGCTGCGAAGTCTGTGTTTTATAAACAGAAGGTCGAGTTCCGATACGGAATGTAGCACCAAGGCTTCGCTTTTTTTGTAAGATTTGGACCACTGCGACCATTGTTTTGATCTTTTGTGGTTTTGTGTTTTGTGGTTTTGTGTTTTGTTCTCTTCTTTAGTCTAGGTACTCGTAGCAGACATATCACTATTGATGGAAGTGATCGTCGTTGTCATATCGCACCCTTTCTCCCAATTAGGCACTGAATTTCGTATGAAATGTATTACCTCATTAGGATTCGCAGACCAGACCTCAAAAGGCTCCAAAGTTCCTTTTCCAAAGGCTCTTATTCTGCGCTGTATTAGTGCACTGCAGTGGCAGAGCAAATGTTCTGCGGTTTCACATTCGAACCCGCAGAGACGACAAACTTCCAATTTGTTTCAGGTGATGCTTACTTGGACAGTGTCCTGTAAACAGTCCGGTAATTGTTCTTAGTCCCTTTTTATTTAAACTAAGCAATTGCTGGCTTTTCTTGACGCTTGGTTTTATAAAGCGTTTAGACTAGCGTAGCCCTACTGAGCATCTCCAGTTCTCTTGTATAGCCCTATGTTCCCAGGTTTTCAATTCTGCTTTCAAGGCGCTTGATGACACCCCACAGAACGGTTCTGGGCCAATGAAATCGGTACATGACCCCTGTCTAGCTAACGTATCGGCGTTTTCATTGCCTTCCACTCCGCAGTGACCAGGAACCCAGCATAACCATACTTGGTTCCTTTCTGTCACTTGTTTCAGTGAAAGGATGCACTCCCATACTAGCTTAGAGGTACATGTGAAGGCTTTTAGTGCTTTAAGTGCTGCTTGGCTATCAGAAAAAATGCATATGTTAGCATGCCTGTATTTCCTAGCCAAACAGACTTGTGCACTTTCATAAATTGCAAATATTTCGGCCTGGAACACTGTAGGCCAACGGCCCATTGGTATCGAGATACTTATCCCAGGACCATTTATACCTGCTCCGGTTGAATCATTCATTTTTGAGCTATCTGTGTAAAAGACGACAGAGCCTTGTCGGATATTCGGGCCACCTTGTTCCCAAACTTCCCGTTCGGTCTCTATGATTTTGAAAGGTATTTCGAAGTTCGCTTCTGTATTCATCCAGTTTTCGATACCTGGTATATGTTTGCTCAGCTAGAAATGTTTGAGGATTGCCAGCTGGCCTGTCTGATCTCCATCAGGTACTTTTTTAAGGCGTGTTAGTCTCAATGCACTTATTTCCGCCTCTAGTTGTACTACCTGGTGGAGTGGTAATAGATGCAGAATTGCATCTAAGGCTTTTGACGGAGCACTTTTCATTACTCCTGTAATTGCATTACAAATTAGCCTTTGCAACTTGCCAAGCTTGTTCTGTGTTGACCTTTCTTTTGTTTTAGGCCACCACACTAGGCATATGTTATTCTTGGTCTTATTATTGCCTGGTACAACCAATAAATCAGACTTGGCCTTAGACCCCATGTTCTGCCAATAGCTTTGCTACATGCCCAGAGGGCACTCGTAGCTTTACCGATGACATATTCAATATGTGCATTCCAGCTGAGTTTCTGATCCAAAACCACTCCAAGGTGTTTGGTCTCAATGTAAAGCATAAGTGTGGTTTCACCCAATTTCAGGCTATCTATGTTATACCTTCTCTTCCGAGTGAAGGGAATAATGGTTGTTTTTGAGGGGTTAATGGTCAGCCCCTCTCGTTTACACCATTCTAAAGTGCAGTTCAGAGCTAACTGCATTCTTTCCGATACTATACTGTCAAATTTGCTTTGCTTTATTTCACGGCTAACTTAATTGTCGCAAGTTACTAATGTATTCCGGTAAATGAATCCATCGACTACTTCAAATATTTCCCCATCAATCATCATCGCAGTATCAACATCCATCGGGCTATCACGCTCGCTCTCTACCACTCACCCTGTACTTCGTTTTGGCAGAGTTCATGTCAAGCCCTGATTTCGTAACTTCCACGAAACATAGGAGTATGTGAGGCTTCGGAATTGGTGCCACTTTCCTGTACACCGGCCCTTCGTGTAGCACCTTCCAATGTGATGTTGGACAATAAGTTTGACAGTCCGTCACACTGTTTAAAACCATCTAACGTCACGAAAGCGTCCGATAACTCACCGGCAACCCTGACGCAACATGTAGAACCGTCAAGGGTTGAGAAACCATGTTCGAGGATAATCCGCCGTAAATCATTTCTCTCAACTGAATCGAACGCTGCCCTGAAGTCTATGAACAGATGATGAATCTGCAAGCTGAATATTCGAGGATTTGTCTCAGGGTGCACATTTGGTCCGTAGTGGAGCGTTTCCCTCAAAAATCACATTGGCATTTGTCAACGAAGGTTTCATCTGTAACGACCTCAGTCTATGGAAAAGGATGAGGAAGAGAATTTTAATTCACGTTATTCATCGTTAGTCTTGCCCCAATAGTGGTGTTTTTTTTTTGTAAATCGGACATATAAGACACCCCAAAAAGTGAAAGGGCAATTCTTCATTAGACCACACTTTAAAAACATGGTCTGATGGATGGCGCAACACAGCTGTTCGCTCCCGACTTTGAAAAGATCGGTGGGAATCCGTTCTTTCCAGCTGCCTTGCAGTTCTTCAGCTCTTGAACTGCTTTCTTCATCTACGAGCACGGCCATTGGTCGACGCGCCTTGAGTCACTGCGTCGAATTGACAGCTCTCCCATATTCCGTACATGGGCGAAATGTCGTTTAGGATATTTCGAGCAGCCTTTTATTCTTCATTTGAAAATCGAAGGAAAACGATAAACATTTTTAAAAAATGATATATTAGACTGGTATAGTTTTGGGACCCCATTTTCGCATAATTCAAGTGTTTTCTGCCAGATTCTTGGAACTAGAATTTAAGGTTTGGTTGTATTTGATGAATAGAGCCTGTTGTGTGAAATTTTCATCAAGAAAGTATGATATCATGTCAAAGTCGTCCTACATAGTATTGTATTTTATGTGTGTCTTTTTATACGTTCTACCGTGATGGTTGAATAAAAATAAGGCTAAAGGAACCACTCACCCTGTACTTCGTTTTGGCAGAATCCATGTCAAGCCCTGATTTCGTAACTTCCACGAAACATAGGAGTATGTGAGGCTTCGGAATTGGTGCCACTTTCCTGTACACCGGCCCTTCGTGTAGCACCTTCCAATGTGATGTTGGACAATAAGTTTGACAATCCGTCACACTGTTTAAAACCATCTAACGTCACGAAAGCGTCCGATAACTCACCGGCAACCCTGACGCAACATGTAGAACCGTCAAGGGTTGAGAAACCATGTTCGAGGATAATCCGCCGTAAATCATTTCTCTCAACTGAATCGAACGCTGCCCTGAAGTCTATGAACAGATGATGAATCTGCAAGCTGAATATTCGAGGATTTGTCTCAGGGTGCACATTTGGTCCGTAGTGGAGCGTTTCCCTCAAAAATCACATTGGCATTTGTCAACGAAGGTTTCATCTGTAACGACCTCAGTCTATGGAAAAGGATGAGGAAGAGAATTTTAATTCACGTTAGTCTTGCCCCAATAGTGGTGTTTTTCTTTGTAAATCGGACATATAAGACACCCCAAAAAGTGAAAGGGCAATTCTTCATTAGACCACACTTTAAAAACATGGTCTGATGGATGGCGCAACACAGCTGTTCGCACCCGACTTTGAAAAGATCGGTGGGATTTCCAGCTGCCTTGCAGTTCTTCAGCTCTTGAACTGCTTTCTTCATCTACGAGCACGGCCATTGGTCGACGCGCCTTGAGTCACTGCGTCGAATTGACAGCTCTCCCATATTCCGTACATGGGCGAAATGTCGTTTAGGATATTTCGAGCAGCCTTTTATTCTTCATTTGAAAATCGAAGGAAAACGATAAACATTTTTAAAAAATGATATATTAGACTGGTATAGTTTTGGGACCCCATTTTCGCATAATTCAAGTGTTTTCTGCCAGATTCTTGGAACTAGAATTTAAGGTTTGTTTGTATTTGATGAATAGAGCCTGTTGTGTGAAATTTTCATCAAGAAAGTATGATATCATGTCAAAGTCGTCCTACATAGTATTGTATTTTATGTGTGTCTTTTTCTACGTTCTACCGTGATGGTTGAATAAAAATAAGGCCAAAGGAAGATTTTTTTTTCGACAAGTAGGTTTAAATCCCTACGAATGATAAGTCCTAATTGCGAAAGCAAACAAATCCTAACAATTAAAATTTCAATTTTTCTAACAGTGTTGAGAACTCACCAATTGTGATTGGACACACATACTCATTATTTACTAATATTTATCATAAATACTTGAACTACTAACAACCACCCCTTATTTAAAAAATAAGTCCAAAGGAAGAGTTCAAGAGCTACTTGAAGCTAAGTATCCCATTCTCTATTTTCATACGTTTGTTTAGTTGTTGTTTATATAACTAGCACCAGTCAAAAATATTTGTTTCCATAAGAAAGTGCTAGAAAATAATTCTAATTAGAAAATCTGACACCTTCAATGTCCGTACAGTAACGGTACACCTTCACAGTTAGACATTGAAAGTGTCAGATTTACACCGTGTACCAGTAGTCTAGTTTTGATCGATACTTTTTAGATACCTACAAAGAAAATTAACCTTTATTTCGAAAATAAAATAAATTTACGAGCAGAAATAAAAAATAGTGCCGAATGGCGATAAATAATGGTTTGCGACATGAATGTGATTCATATACCAGCAAGGAATGACTATTCCATTGCTTTTCAATGAAATGGAGATGATTCAATATTATTTATGCTTGTATGCATTGTATTTATTGTTTAGATTTTACGTTCATGATTTTTTTTTTTCAAATTTGAATTCAGCACATATGTGAAACGCAGACATTCGTTTGATGTTGAGAAACGCATCGTGAAGCTTTAGCAAAATCGTCCATACGTCATAATTCAGATATTTTTTGCAAACAGGGGAACGTACAGGTCATATGTTGTATTCATATTGGCAATTTCATTTTGTAAAATATAAAAGAATTAAGTTGATTCAGGTGTTTTCGTCAATTGACTAGTTTTTCACTGAGTAATACACTTTGTGCTAAATGAAAAAAATTTCTCTAGCTTTCTGACGAATGTTCTGTACAGGCAAGTTTTAAACAATTCTATTTTGAGCCAGCGTGGCACGAATCCATAACAACTATATTTTATTTATGAATAGTTTGGCATTTTGTCAAGAAACTTGGTTGACACATCTGTGGGGTTGAAGATGACTAACGTTTGCGGTAAAAAATGGACTTTTTTGGATGGTGGTAAAAAAATAACTAAGATAGATAACTGAGTTTGATACATTTCTCATGAAAGGTAATTATGTTACCTTACTTGCAAAAAAAATTACGCCTTGCGAGCGGCCTTCCAGGCAGGTAACCGGAACATTCGCCATGGCTGACGAAAACATGCGTGGGGGCATGTTTTTGAGTTCTTTCTTCGTTTTAGTCATAAATTCCTTCTCAGTTTCGCGTCAAAATTATTGGAGTAGATCTTACGCTTCAGGCTTGCCCAAATAGTAGGAGGGTGGTATTCAAGACACGACCGCATGACGTTGACTACCGTATTCTTATTTTCCATTGAAGCAAATAGTAGAGGGAATTGCAACGCTTCTTTTACAAAACTTCTGTAACAAAATTTCGAGGCACCAAAAGGTACCAGTTGCCGATTATTCTCGTTTACTGGTTAGTCCGACCAGAATTCCAGCCATTTTAGTATTTTGCAGTAGCCATTTATTACTAACAGCCACCAGCATAACGGGTGAAACCGGCACGAGATGACCGGTACTATTTTGTTTTTCCTCCTTTCAGCTGCTAACACCTAGCGCTGTCGTGAAATTAACATCAACACAAACATGCATTTTTGCAAGGTATTTCCGCTAGCAGCAGCATTTTGTAAAACAGAAAATTCAACTAACCGCTTCTATTATAAAACTGCGAGGCACCAAAAGGTACCAGTTGCCGATTATTCTCGTTAACTGGTAGTCCGTCCAGAATTCCAGCCATTTTAGTATTTTGCAGTAGCTATTTATTACTAACAGCCACCAGCATAACAGGTGAAACCGGCAAGAGATGACCGGTACTATTTTGTTTTTCCTCCGTTTAGCTACTAACACCTAGCGTCCGTATGTAACCGGTACGATTTAGTAATGAAACTGATGGGGTGAAATGTTCGAACGATACGTTTTATACCAAGGCTTCGTCAGATAATTAGAAAGAAGGAGGGGCTACATAGATGATGAAATGGTAGAGACAAATGTTTCTTGAAAGCTGCGCCGGCCGCTGTCGTAATATTAACACCAACACAAACATGCATTTTTGCAAGGTTTTTTCCGCTAGCAGCAGCATTTGGTAAAACAGAAAATTCAATTAGCCGCTTCTGTACCAAAATTTCGAGGCACCAAAAGGTGCCAGTTGCCGATTATAGTTTCCTGGTTAGTCCGTCCAGAATTCCAGCCATTTTAGTATTTTGCAGTAGCTATTTATTACCAACAGCCACCAGCATAACGGGTGAAACCGGCACGAGATGACCGGTAATATTTTGTCTTTCCTCCTTTCAGCTGCTAACACCTAGCGCTGTCGTGAAATTAACATCAACACAAACATGCATTTTTGCGAGGTTTTTTTCCGCTAGCAGCAGCAATTGTAAAACATAAAATTCAACTAATCGCTTCTATTATAAAACTGCGAGGCACCAAAAGGTGCCAGTTGCCGATTATGGTTTCCTGGTTAGTCCGTCCAGAATTCAAGCCATTTAAGTGTTTTGCAGTAGCCATTTACTACTAAAGCCACCAGCATAACGGGTGAAACCGGCACGAGATGAGCGGTACTCTTTTGTATTTCCTCCATTCAGCTACTATCACCTAGCGTCCGCATGTCACTGGTGCGGTTCTGGAATCAGAATGATGGGGCGCCGGCCGCTGTCGTAAAATTAACACCAACAAAAAGATGCATATTTGCAAGGTTTTTTCCGCTAGCAGCAGCATAAACATCGGAAACAGAAAGTGACAACAACAATAACAACAAAGTCAGATCGATTGTATCCGTTAGTGTCGACTGTGCTTGGGAAGAGAGGTAGTGATTGGCTGCGCGGTATGATTTAGACAATCGATATTAATTACCAATTTTTCAATAGTGTATCTCAAACAATAGTTTGTTTTTGTTACATAAATTTAACCGTAAAAGAATTTCTGATCGTTTGATGCCAAAACCTCGAAAACCTGATTATAGATGACTGCAAAATAAGCGCTCAAAACCTGACCACTTTTCTCTGGTTTTCCCTGGTTGAAATACTAGATTTTCAAATTCAGGAGCCTAACTTCGATATAGACGTTAGTCAACGTCAAAATCTTCCATGGGACATAACTTGGGGACGTTGGGCGGGTTCGCAAACTTGGGTACCACATCGGTATTCAGTCGCTTAATCTCCTCCAACAATCGCCTTGAGTAATCGGCTGACGCCAAATCCGGCCAAAACACTGCGTCTTCGGCCTTATGGTATTTTTTAATAAATGACGCAACTTCCGTTAGGCACTTCGTACTGTAAGTTCTCCCTTTCACGGCCAGTCCAGAGCGAAAGAAAAGCAGCTTTGACATCCCCTTCTCGCTGATTGTTAGCCACAGCAGCACCTTCTTGGGGAACGTGGTGTGTAAAATAACCTTCATCTCGGTGCTCACTTCCTTTGTGGGAGAACTAAAATTCGAAGTGCCCTGCCAGTTGTTGCCATTCAGGGTAAGACAGGTCTCGTTGTCCATCACCATCACCACGTCGCGATTTGCCGAGAAAGTCGATTTGACTATTTCATTTAGCAGCTGCCGCTGCGTCATTGCCTACAGCTCCGAGACCGGTGGACTGGCCGCTTCCTGACATGTATGTTCATGCTCGCCAGCTACAATTGGCTACAATGGCTACAATCGATTAGCCTCAGGTCATTGTCGAAGCCACCCCCTCCCCTCTCCCTTCACAGTCATCATACGATCAAAGTTTGGACTTGGGGTTGTTTACCCCGGCCGGTAGCTCGTAGAAGCCTCGTAGTGCGCATCGATGAAGTTAACGATTTCTGGGATTTCTTCGAACCTCAAGATATCCTACGGGGTTTCAGGGTCAAAAGCTTTCTACTAGTCAATAAGGCCAAAGAGAGGGACTCTTGAAATTCATAAATCTACTCCAGGATGATGCGTTGCGTAGCAACACAGTAACATGATGTCTCTCCAATGGTCGCACACAGTCCGATCCCCTCTTTCAGCGACCTTCATTAGGAAGCCTTGCAGCGAGTCGGCCGAAAATGTCGTGGTGTCCGAGATTTTCATGAACGGGAAAACTATTGAATGAACGGGAAACAGTTGATGCAGCATGTGTTAAGGTAGCATGGGGTCTGCCTCCTGCCGAGATTAGGTGACTATCAACAGCACCTTATATTGTTCTGTGCGATGATTTAGCACTTTCTTTTTCCTAGGTTTCTTTAAAAAAATATGCTATAATCGAACTTAACGTCGAGGTCTGCGTGACCCTCTGTTCAATAAATCGTTTCAGTTCCTTTTACAGGTAACCAAACAGTAAATGATTTCTTAGTTTTGTCAAACATGCCTTCGTAAAATTATAGCACTAATTATTAGTGCTTAATTTGTGTTTTAAATTAGCATAATTTTCTGTCATTTTTCCGCACGCACAATTATTAGCTCATGCAGTTTGTAAATAATATACTAGTCAATTAATTCCGTAAAAATATTTTGAAATAGATTCTGCGCAATCGAATTTTTATTCACAGGTCCTAAATAAATACGGTGTAATATAATTTTTGTTCATAGATCAATTTAGTATGTACACTTCGTTTTTAGAATCATAATAATAAGTCACGATAAACTTACAGAGTTGTAACCAAACTAAAACACATACATTGTAGTATATCCAGGAATAGTGTTCTAGTTGTGACCTAATAAAAACCTTAAAGTATTGGCAAAATTTGCTTCAACATTGGCATTTGTAAAGAAAAATTAGGCAGTAGATAGTTTATACCGTTGATTGACGAAACGCTCCGAAGGAATCGCAATAGGCGAAAGAACTCATAAAACACCGTTGGCGTGTCTCAAATTTGATTGTATATACTGAAAACTGTGGTGGTATGTGCATAAAATCACCAACCAATAGTTTTCCCGTATTAGTGTACATAATTAGACGAAATCACGAAATGGAATAGAGCCTGCTCTAGAGTTATTTACATCGTGATAATCGGCACTGTCTGCCGAAACAAACTTTATCGTCTAGTAAAAATGTGTCTCTCCCACAGGCGATTGTAACAGTACAAAAATTATATTCACAGCATAACTAGCGGAGAATCTTTTGGTACACGCGCAGGCCCTGATTACAATCGAAACTACATGAAGACAGCGATCTATTAGCATTGATTATAGTTCTTGTCAAGATTGAACTTTTTGCATTGACAAAAATGGTAAGCGAATGCTTCAATCGAACCATAATTTTTAACGTTAGGTTCGCGTGCTATGGAATAATATATATTTAAAGCATATAGTAATAAATTGGTAGTTTAATAATAAACTAAATTTTGCAACTCTTGAATTGCTTTCAAGCAACAATGTGTTCCATTTTTAACACCACAATTAACACCTCAACTTTTATTAAATATTCTTCTGTGATGTCAATTTTTTATGAATTAATATAAAGTATAATTCTTTGGATATTCCCCTTCATGTGTATTTAGGATCAAACACCAGTAGCAGCGAAGGTAAATTTTGGTGAGGTCAAAGGTGGATCCCCATTGCTCGTTCCTTTGCAATCATCACCCATTGTCCGTCCGCCATATGCTAGGCCCGAAGGAGCACCACAAATCCAGGATTTTAAAGTTAGGCAATCAGGCGGAGCGGGCCAACAATTCATTGCTTTCAAATCGCCTCAAAATCCGAACATCAAACCACAGGTTTACTATCAACCTGTAACAAATATTACGATGAATCAAAATGGAGCCGGCTTGCAGCGACCGCCGAATCCTGCAATCCCATCACAAAACATGCGTCCAGTAGCTCCACCGATGGTTAGACCTGGACCCCCTCCTGGTCCGCGTTTGACTGGACCCATAGGACCCACAACACCCAATATGCAGTACCCCAGTTCTCCAAACCCAAGACCTCCAATTCAACCATCTCTTACGGCACAACAAACAATGCAGAGACCACCAATGCCCCAAAATATGCGTCCAAACACGCCCCAACAAGTAAGACCGCCTGCTGTAGGACCACAGAATATCAGACCACCAATTGCACAGCAGAATGTCGTTACCAACAGTAGTCAGTTTATCAGACAACCAATGCCGCAAATTCGACCCCCCGGTGTTGGACAACCTTCGCCGCAAATGCCTAATCCAAACTCCCAGGCAATTCGTCCATCGCCTATTCCTCAGCAAATAACGAGCAACAGGCCACCATCTATGCCATTTAGATCTCCTACCCAAAGCAACACTCCTGTGGACCAATATGGATTTGAAACACCAGATAATCCAAACCGAACTCAAATTGAACATTTGGGCAGAGTAGACAGTCCTAAAGGCTACGTGTCAACGGATGATGACGAAGATGTTGTTATCGGAAAAATTACACCACTACCAACATCGCGATCCCCAGAAGGTCAAATCAGTCCAACGGCAAAGAACTCCCCTGCCGTTCCATTGTACAGGCCAGATAGTCAAGCCTCTACTCATTCCAGACCACCGTCTGCTCTAGGAAACTTCCCCAGATCATCGGACCTGAGAAATTCACAACCACCATCACAAATGCTACAGTCCAACGAAATCATCTACAAAGAAAAGCACTCCACAGACAAGCCGCTGGATGGTTTGGGTGCAATGACTAGAATGAAAACCCCATCACCGGACGAACCGAGCGCGGAACATCAAAGAATTTCCAATCGAACTCCCTCAATCGATAATTCGTTCAGTTCTAGCAGGTCTGCGGATTCGGGATCAACACCAGCGCAAGAGTTTGTCACGACGGGCAGACCACGACCACCGATTTCCAGCACTCCAAGCACCGAGCGAGTTACCTTTGTTTTGCCTGCCGAAACAAGCGATAGCACAAGCTCGGATATTTTGCGGAAAACACCGGTTCCGCCAAATTTTCTTAAAAAGCCCGACGCGGAAACGCGTAGCCGAAGCCCTTTTAAGAATCACCTCACGGTTGGGCGGAGCTTCTCACCCAATGATAATAGTAAGCTATTTTGCATAGTTATAACTTGTTTTTTTTCCTACGTTTTATGTATAGAAACTGTTCTCCTTTTACGATATTCTAACTTAGAGTGTAAATTATCTTTATTAGTGCACTAACGTGTTTTCTCTTGTTGCAGAAGGCGATAATGACAGTGGAGTAGATGAGTCGACTCAAGAAAAGGTATAGTATACAAAAGACATACACGGAGAAATTAAGTTACCTTAGTTAGGTTAAAATTACCGAAAACAATTTTGGATGCTGTTTTTTTAATCTAAATTGTCAAAATTGGCTAGTATTTTAATTTGTCAGTACATTATTTCACTTCCCAAATTTTCATATATTTCCTAAAAGTCATTGGTTTTAAGGCGCTTGGAACACTTAAAGTGATAAAGCTCAATTAGAATTATGATAAATCTTGCACTTACAGAAAAGTCTAACTTTTTCCCATCTAACGTAAATTGATGCTGTTTGAATACTTTATCGTTTAGTTGAACTGAGTAATTTAGCAATTTGTATTTCAGTGACAAAAATCATTACAATATCAAAATGCAATTATTTTGTCCTATGTTTTTGTACATGCATTGATGAAAGATTTTGAAAAGCTGTCAAGTGTGCCTCCGTAGAGCGCACCCTGGAGGATCGGCGTCTTGTAGAGCGCAAATTTAGTGCGGATCTGTAGGCTGGGGGATCTAAACTGACTACGCAATTCGGCTCATATCGTTATCACACGTTGCGAGTGTACTAAGATAAACAAATTCATCAACCACTCCGAAAGTATTCCCACAGACTAACAGACATATGACTTCAAACAAATATCCAATGAAATCATCTTTCGGATGATTCCAGTACTTTATGTCAGTAACACTAGAACCATCTGCTGCCGTGTTTGCGCTGCGTCATGTATTTCGACATCAGCGCTAGCGTTACTGCGTGTGTCAAATAGGGAACCACAAAATATGTATGAGATTGCATGACAGCGCCCCGGGCGGCGTTCTCGCGCGATGACTGTTATTCGATTAGAAATTGCATGTTATCACTGCATGTAAACAATAACTAATTATTATTGTTGCCTACTAAAGATAAATTATATGAGCGGTGCACCTATTCGAGAATATTTGAGCTAAAATTTGAATTTTCAAAAACCACGTGTTTACATGCATCGATTATGCTTCAAAAGATGCATCAAAACGTAAAAATGCAAAGCTTGCTATGTTTTTTTTGCAACAAAGATCCGCTATTGATCAACATGACATAAATGAACTTACGTTGAAGTTGTTTTGTTCCATGATTTTATAAGTTTCTACAAATTCCACAAGAAATTTTTACTGCCGTGTGTGCAGAGTAAATGGACAATTCAATTGGTGGTAATCTTGCCGTGAGATGTGTTGGGAAACGGCAAAAATTCGAAATTTACTTGTCGAAAGTAAATTTTTTTGGCAGGAAAAACTGATAGAAACCTAGTTATCATAAAATAAAGTCTGCTGTAACATATAAAAAATAAAGGTCTAATGTTGTTTTAAAAGTTCAGTGCGAATTCCAAAGGTATAGTGGTATAAAATATGAATTTTAACGGCAAAACCCCTTTTTTCAAAACATAATCGAACATAATCAGATAGCTCAGTAAAATTGAGAAATAGCTACCTATTGTCTTCAGCAAAGTTTTTTGTTGTGTTATTTTGAAAAACTTTCCCAATACGGTAATAAAAAATATTGATTTTTAGAGAAAATATTTTTTTTATCTCACTTGCAGGGGTTTTTTTTTATTTACTCTAAAACTTTCCCGGAGACAGTATTGCTCTAAAATGTAACGCTTATGAGAAAATGACTTTTGACCATCTTTTTTTATTTCTGGACCACAGTGCGTCCCATTGCTTCATACCTTCCAACACCACAAAAACCGATGTCCTGACACATGATGTGAAACCGTCAAGAGTCTCACGTACCAGCTTAACCTAATCCCCGCGAAGAGAAATTAGTTTTTGCATCGAAAAATGGCATCAAACTCTTATTACCCATCAACCGCATACATAATTGGCACAAACTATATTGCATTTTGAAGATTTATCTGTTCTCTAACTGCTTTCATCGTTCAAAATTTCAAGTATAGTTGTTTAACTGTTATCAAAGTTTATAGGTCAGGTGATGCCATATGGCATCTCCCGCGGGGAAGGGGTTAATCAGTTTTGTTAGAAAACCATGTTCAAGCATAAACTGACAAATCGTTGCGTTTCACTGAATCGTACGCTACCTTGAATTTTATAAACAGATGATGTGTCAGCAAGTAGTGTTCTCGAAACTTGTCGAGGATTTGTCTCAAGGTGAACATCTGGTTCTTTGTAGTTCGTCCCGCTAGGAAACCGCACTCACTAGCAAAGGCTTCCTGTAACAGGCCCAGTCTATGGAATAAGATATATATGCGAGATTGAGGGGGATTAAGCCTCGATGATTGCTACAGTCAAGTGTATGTATTAAGGTGGGGAAAAATGATCGATTTTCCAGAACCAAGTTTTTTTGGTTCCTTTTGGGGCCCCACACCACCCTAAACTTACCGGGAGTCGATTGGTTTTGTCTCCGCTTGGCGCATTGCATTTCAAATTTGTATGAAAATTTATATGGGAAAACCCACTTTTTAGCATTTACCTTTCTAGAAAGCTCAATAATGCTCTAATAATGCACTAAATTATGTTAAAGTATAGTATTTTAGATGCCGAACAACTTTGCAGAAGACACTGAAGAGCTAGGATGGCCCTAAAAAGAGCTATAGCTGTTCAAGTTTGAGTATGTCGATTTAAATGCAGAAAATCTTGTTTTCTGCCAACATTACCAATGCACCGGTGTCAGTAGGATTCCCATCAGAAGTAACCTGTCGTAACGAGTTTATACACTCAACTGGATCAAGCAAACAAATTTAGGTCAATATTCTAGGCGTAGGTAAAGGCTACAACGTGTTTCAAAGGTTACTTCAGATGGAAATCTGACTGACGCCGGTACACTGGCAGTGTTGGCAGAAAAAATGATTTGCAACATAAATTTCGACATAATCAACTTTGAACAGCTCTAATATTTTTTGGGACACCCTAGCTCTTTAGTGTCTTCGGCTAAGTTGTTAGGCATCAAAAAACCTACCATTCAAAGTCATGAAACCTATGGTTTGGGCCATTTTGAGCTTATTAGAATAGAAAATGCAAAAAAGTTCGTTTTTCCATACAAATCTTCATATAAAATTGAAGTGCAATGCGCCAAGCGAAGACAAAACCAATCGACTTCCGATGAATTTAGGATTGTTTAGGGCCCCGAATAGAACAAAAAAAAACCTGGTTCTGGCTTTCTGCTATCAAGTTTCGTTTTTTCCATATAACGATTCCCCACCCTAGTATGTATAGATAGGACATAGTCTTTTCAACCATACCTTTAGGATAATCTGATGAGTTGCACAATACAGCCACTCGCTCCCGACCTTACAAAGTTTGCCCGGTAGGTTGTGCTTCACATCGGTTTTGTGGTTCTCCAGCTCTTGGTTCTGCCTTTTTCATCTCGCCCAAGGTTGGCAGATCCATAACTTGTTCATCCTCCCAAATTTCTCTCCTTTTCCCCTCGACGACCCTTACCTTCCTCACCGTCTAGCACCACTTCGAAGTGTTTTTAAAGCCCTGTCGTTACACATGGCAGGAACTAGCACGGTCTGATTCCGCCTCCGCAAGGACGTGCTTACTGCATGTTTTTTTACGACGGTGAAACCTTTTTCGGTAGCTCCTGTTTCCCAGTATGTCCCCCGCATCTAGCGCGTTACAAGATATGCTGCTATTAACGTGTTAGCGTAGAACCGATTTTTTCCTTCGTGACTTCTAAACATGTAACATCGAACCACCCGCTACGCGTGGTTCCAACTGTCTGGTTTATCATTTCTCGCGCTAGTGTCCGTGTCGTGGATGTGCTTCCACTACTCGCACGAGGCTACTCCAATTGGTTCCGGTTTTGGTAGATCCGTTTGTTAATGTTCTGGGTATACTCTGCAGCACTTTTCTTCCGCTGATAAATCTGGATGTTCAAACGTATCTTCCTCTTCGACCTTGATTCAAATACGTTGGACAGCTGAACGCAAATCTTGCCCACCACGAGGTAGTGATCTGAATCGACGTTTTGCCCTCGAAAAAACCGCATATTGCTGACGGTTGAAAAGTGCCGGCCGTCGATATGGGAGCTGACCTCCAAATGTTCTGACGATGAAAATTGGTACTACATATGGCTGTTTCCCTAGCCGCGACGTTGTTCATTAAAATCGTATTGTCGTTGGTGGTAAAGTAAAGGCTTTTCTAACGAATAGTGGGACGTAATAATTCCACTCGTCCGACATGTGCGTCCATATACCCGTCCGTTTACTCAAGGAGCTCATGAAATTCCGTCTTTGCATCGTCGGTTTTATCGTTTGTCGGTGCGTACACGTTAATAGAGATATATTTTAAAAAACTGCTTTTGATCCTCAATACTCAGAGACATTCATTAACGGGCCTCCACCTGAAGACACGCTTCACTTAGTGCCCTTGTAGCACCAATCCAACGCTCTGTTCAGCTCTGTCGCCATCACTGTAGTAGATGGGGTACACGCAGAAGCTCAAGTTTTAATCAACCAATGTGTCTCCTCATTTCCTCGATTGTTGCTGTACTTTTACACAATGAATGTTTGAAATGCATAACGCAACCGTTTCATACTGACAAAGATTGAAATCGAAATTGTGATGCTTCGGTTTCGGGCGAACCATTAGTTCGAGGCGTTCAAATCATTCATCCTCATTAGTAATAAGCTGCACTAATTTCGCAGAATATTGATGTGGTTACGCACAGTCTGAAACAAAGTATATGCTTCCAACTTTTGCGTGTATATGAAAGTAGTGGTCGCCGTTGGGTTTACTTACTTACTAAAATGGCGGTACGTCCTAAGACATGGCCTATATAACGTAGTTCTGCTAATTTACTCGGTCCATGGGTGCCTGTCTTCAATCCCGCGGGATCTCAGTGTTCTGTAGATCGTGCTCCATCTGGTCCACCCATCTCACTCTTTGCGCCAATCGCCTTCTTGTTTATACCGAATTTGATGCGAACACATATTTTGCAGGGTAGCTATCTGGCATTCTAGCTGCATGCCATGCCCGGCTTATCCTTCCAGCTTTACCCACTTTCTGAATACTGGGTCCCCCAAAGAGGGGTGCAAGCTCGTGGTTAGTCCTACGCCTTCAGACTCCATTCTCCTGTATAACGCTAAAGATAGTTTTGAGCACCCGACGTTCAAAAACTCCGAGCGCTCGCAAGTCCTCTTCGGGTATTGTCCGCGTCTCATAGTCGTAGAGAACTATCGGTCTTACTAGCGTTTTGTACAGAATACACTTGGTGTGTAGAGTCAGGTTTCGCGATCGTTTTTCATCAAGCTTCTGGTAGGCGCGACTTCTTCCGTTAATAGGCCTTTTTATCTCTCGGCTGATATCGTTGTTCTCAGTTATCAGAAAGACGAGGTACACTCAACGACTCGGCTAGTCGTGTTCATACTGTGCATATACTGTGTTTCAGACGTATTAACCTTCAATCCAATCTTATCTGCTTCACACTCCAGTGGGGTATACTGGGTATCCACGTCATCCGTAAAGCAAATTAATTGATCTGATTCGATAAATTGAACATATCGCATATTGAACCCCACCTGTCTCATAGCCCTCCAGCGTAACGTTAACCTTTAGACGAAAGGGACAGTCAGCTTCCACGGAAAGCGTTTCTGTCGAGGATTTTTTGTTGGTTTATTTTGTCCTATGCGGCTTCTTAATCGACAAAAAAATGGTGTGTAGGGACTCTGAACTATCGGCATTTTTGAAGGATCAGCGCAGTGTAAAGATTTGGTCAGTCGAAGACCATCTTTCCATTCTAGGTAACTTCCTACAAATCTGCTGGCTAACGGTGCCAGGCGTGGTGAGATGACCTGGGAAAATACTTTGTAGGCGGCATTCAGGACTATAATAACTCGATAGTTCTCGCAGAGTAGTTTGTCTCCCTTCTTGTAGATGGGGCACATAACCCTTTCTTCCCACTCTTCCGGTACCTGTTCTAGCCCAGATCTCAACAATCAGCCGAAGCAGCGGACTGATCAATTTGTTGTGGCCCATTTTTATAAGTTTCGCTCCGATGCCGTCCTTTCCGACAGATTTGTTGTTCTTGAGCCTTAGGACCGCATCCTTATTATTTTTCTTTGTTGGGATTTAAACCACTGCGGCCATTATTTTGGCTTATTGTGGTAACCGCATCCTTCACTTCGTCGTATGTTGCACCGACCACGTCTCCTCTGCTCCTGTTGTGGTCTCCTGCTTGCACGCCTTTCAGGTATTCGTCGTAGTGCTGCTTCCACCTTTCGATTACCTCTCACGATCATCCGCCAAAATGCCTTTATCTTTATCCCTACACATTGCGGCTTGTGGGACAAAGCCATCCCGCAGAGGCATCGAGTTTTTGCTAGAATTTTCGTGTTTCGTGAGTGCGGTGCAGCTGCTCGAGCTCTTCGCAGTTGAGTTGCTGCCTCCGTGTCAGTCTGTATCACTCCACATTTTGGCAGGTGGCTTTACCCAGTATTGTTGCTCGCGTTGCGGTCTTCTCGTACAATATCTGCCGGCATTTTAAGTCAAACCACTCGTTACGTCGATTCGATTTCACGTGTCCCAGGACTCATTTCGCAGCGCTTTTGAAATCTGTTTTACCGGTGTTCCAGCGATTCTCTAGAGGAGCTTCTTCAGGCTCACTCTCTTTTGGCTTATTTTAACCATCACTAGGTGATGGTCCGGAACGATGCTAGCACTCGATGTGCTCTGACATCGATGATATTCAAGTAGCATGTTTGGTTTCGCTCTTTTGCTCTTTGAATGCTCATTAGGCTAAATTTTGTCAAGAAGGCAGAACTCGAACAAGTCATATATGAAGCACTTTTGGAGATACTCTATTTTTACAATTTGCTTGAACATTTTAATGTTGAAATTGCTAGAGTTCCATAGCCAGAGTTGTTTTATTTTCGTAGGTACCAAAAGAGCAGCTCTTCCGATTCTACAAGCTTGGGCTGACTTTCACGCTGTACCTATGGCAATTTCAACAATACAATGTTTGGATGAATTGTAGAGATCGAGTATCAAACGCGATCAGACGACCAACTAATTGCCTAACTCTTTCAGCACCTGAATAATGTCAGTGCCCATAATTTCGCGCAAGAACAAGTGATATTTCGCTTCACAGTCGTGTTCACAGTGTTGTTTTCTTTTTTGGTTTGGGACCATACTTAAATGACGTAGCATTTATGGGGGGAGGGGGGATATCATCATTTTGTGACAAGCTGTGACAAAGGGGGAGGGGGGGTTGTAGTAAAATCGACGTAGCATTTTTTTTAAAGACTGATTTTGTTGCAGGAAAAATGTATTCTAAAAATACACTAAAACATTGCACAAAGTATTGAAGCGAGATCTGTCGAAATGTTTTTATCTGTGGCATTCTGAAATCTTCTAAAAGCTCTGCTGCATAAACAATCACTTGGATTTCCAAACACACAATTTGTTTTGAATACAAAAATCGTTGCTTTTATGTGGCTTTTAATTGCAACAATTGCAAGATTGCAATTGCAAATTACAAGATACTCGTTTCATTTCCGGAATAGTTTCTGTGTTTTCTGCAGACATGGATCATACTAAGTTGTTTAAACACCTTTACACCTTGTACCAAAACACAAGCCCTTCGAAGCAGAAGATGCAGTCACGAGTCTATAAGTTGTAAATAAATTCAATCAGACACGGTTTTTCAAGTATTTTTTGTATGTATTTTTTGTATGTATGTTACTACAGTCAGGTTTTCATTACAAACCTCGTAAAAAAACGCGTTAATTCTAAAATCCACGTAAAAAACGCGCTTATTCAAAAAGCCGCGTAAAAAACTGCGTTATTCAAAAATCCGCGTAAAGTGAACCTGCAAGAAGGGCTTAGAAAAAACCCGAGACGCTCTTTTGGAGGGCGGTGGGTATTTAAAATCATGAAAAAAATGCTACGTCATTTAAGTATGTTCCCTTTATGATTTCTTTTTAGTTGCGTACTGCGCAATTTCATTGCCTGATTCAGTGCCTGAATTTTACATGGGATTGAGATAGGAAAATGCATTTCTTTCTGTACTGCTTAACTTAGAATCAATTCAGTAGATTCTAGTACTGCATTCAATATGGTTCATATGTAAAGAGAGCTTCAATTAGTTTTTTTTTTCATGATGAGAAGTAGTATACAATGTGTGCAGCAGGGAAAGCGAAAAATAAACGAACTTAACGGGACCCGTCGGGATGCGGTATATTTTTCCAAATCTGCAGTGCCGGATTTAAGGGGGGGGGGGGGGTCCCCCACATTTTTGGGGCCCCCACAAATCGAGAAAATGTTTTATTTATTTATCAAAAATGAGATTCAATCAATAGTTTGATTTACAGCATGAAGATTTGAACAGACCATTTCAGTCTGAAACTTTCCTTCAATTTTATTTTTCAGCGAGCGCCAATATCACAACTACATTCATAAGAGTTCACCTTGGATTCTCTTGGAATGACACACATTAACATACCATTTGAATCGAACCAGCATTGTCCGAATCAGGGATACCAGATGTGCTTTGTAAAATGCAGATTTTCAGAATCCGTGTGCAGATTTTATTGACCTGCAGATGTGTGTAGTTTTTCCTAGTTTCTGTAGATTATTGTCAATGTCGCCTTATATTTGCGCAGCCTTTCTCAAATTGTGCGCAAATTTTTTCTGTGGCTCGCATTTTTTTTTTCAGATATCCAGAAAAAATTTCCGGTTTTCGAGCAGCTGCAGACATCTTTCAAAAACATCTGGCATGCTATAATTGCGTTGCGGATTCATTTGAGTCTAATGATCTCGAACGCAACTGGGAAAAGGTCTTTTTAGAAAATTAAACTGATTAAAAATAGGTTGCGATTATTAGACCAGCATCGTACTTCGAGACCAACTGGAAGGTGGAGTGAGAGAGTGTTAATAACAATTTTTAAATCTATGAATTCGACAGAAATTTTTAAACCATCAAATATCATTCGATTGAGTTCGTTGAACTCGTCAATATTTTCACATGTGTTTGCCTGCATGTATTAGTGTTTGTGTTTCCAGGAAAGACTGGACCAATCTGGATTGGATATCTCGAAACACAAAAAATGCAGTCAAAGTCTCCAAAAACACGAATTATGAAACAATTGTTCCTTATGAGACATCAATTTGACACGCTACAAAACAAGTAAAAGTCTAACGAAGCCAACTAATGCGTATCTCACAGTCTATGTCTCTTAAACACTACAGTCATATTGCAGTCACATTGAGTCTGCGTTACTTATTGTTACTTAGGGACGAGGGGGGTAGTTGAACCAGTTACTTAACTGTGATGTTAGCTGAAAATTGTAAATTTAGAGAGGGGTAACAGTCCCTTATTGAAAAACATTGCTCTTTTGTTGTAAAGTGCTGGACAAATACATAATAAATTTGCTGAAGACTCGATTTCTTCATTACAAAAACGACGAATATCGTTGTCAGCCTTTCCAATTATTTTCAGATGATATTTGGATGAACAATGCCCTGTAATTAGACCTGTATAGGTGCATAGGTCTTTTTTAGATAGAGCAAGAATTTTGTACGTGTTTGATGCATGTGGCATCACAAACTGTTTTGATTGCCGGGAAGTGATAGTATTTTTCCAGTTTGAATCTATCATCATTTTTTCCCATTTTTTTAATTCCATTTTTATGGAGCATGGAGTGGTACCACAAAACGGTTCCGGTCCGATAAGCTGTTAAGAAGATCCTAGTCTGGATATTTCATTAGCTTTTTCATTACCTTCTATTCCACAATGTCCCGGAACCCAGTAAAGATTTAATGTATTTTGATTAGACAACTGTTGAAGCAGTTGAATGCACTCCCAGACCAGTTTTGACGTATACATGTTAATGATTTTAACGCATTTAGAGCAGCTTGGCTGTCAGAGAAGATACAAATATTTGCATGCTTGTATTTTCTCTTTAAGCAGACAGTGCTACTGAAATACGGTTGGCCATCCACCCATAGAGACTGACAGATTGATTCCGGGACCTGTTACTCCAGCTCCCACTAGACTGTTGAGTTTTGAGTACAAAATACTACAGATCCTGGACGAGTTTGTGGCCCTCCCGAACTCCAAAGAGAACGGTTTGGTTCTTCCATGTTGAACTTATGGTCAAAAATGAATTTCGTTTCCATCCAGTCATCGATGACTGTTAGTAACGGATTGATACGAATTCGATTTAGAATACTCAGGTGTCCTTCAGTGGTCCCTGTAGCTGATGACGCGTGATAAAACTATAAACATGATTATCCCGGAAACTTGTTTTTTTTTATTGAATTTTAATCAGTTTATTATTGTAAATTGTTATCAAGGAAGTAAAAAAATGAAACTCAGATTACGTGACTGCTGCAATCCGTTGGGTTCAAATATTTTCCGAAACGGAACATAAGCTGCCAGCATTTTGTCAAAGTTACTGAGTACAAAATGTCCTCGTGGCAGTATTCTCTGGACGGCTAAACGGCAACTGGATTGACGAAAAGTCGCCATCGCAAGTTAAGACCATGAGAGAACTGAAACTGTTACGCAAAATTTCGATTTTCATCAAAGATTCATCAAAGCAATGAATAAGGCATGATTTTGTATGAGTTGTACTTTAGTTGATGAAAATTTGCAACAATCAACTCCAAAGTGTCTCGTTTTTTGAATCAATTTGTCACGTTTTCCTTGGTCAGCTTAGTTATTGTCTACATTGTCTATTATAAGCTAAAAGATATCCATTTTCAGTCAATCTATAGATTGCAATATGAATCCTTTCAATGACGTTAATATTTGGCATTTATCGTTTGAGCATACATTTTTTCAACCAACGATAAAAATATGGATTCATCTAACGAAACCGTGGAATAGGCTTGATTTGGCGTGTTTGGCTGTGCAATTTCCGCACGCACATGCCAAGTATACGAGTATTTTCTTCTGTTCCGAAACATACAATACGATGCCCTTGTGATACGATGCGCTCCATTACACATCTTGATATTAATCAACATTTCTGACTGGGTTTGGTTCCAGAAAACGTGAAACTAGGTTCGGTCTTTAGTCTGCCGCTGACTTTCGAAAACTAGAACTGGTTGGCTGTTCCGGATAAATAGTTAACTCTATTTTGAGTGCGGTTGAACATTGCAATTAATATAGATTGATTCTTGCTGCGACAAAAAATTCAGTGACTCGAATTGTTGACAATATTGTAGTCTATTGGTGCGATCGGGAAAGTATTTCCACTAGACTACTCAATGATTAGAGGAAAAATCGCGAAAAAAAGCAACCGAGTGAAATTTTTCGTAGGAAGAAGATTAAAGGTGTTTTAATTCTAATCACTGTGAAACGATATCTGATTGAAACATGTGTTTTTTTTTTTCGTGTTTACTATCAACAGGAGCGTAATGGTCCAGGTTCCCCTGGTTCTCCCCTGAAATCACCGAGTAAAATACCAGCTTTACGACGACCTGAAAGTATTACACCGCAGACTCGATCCAGGAGCACTTCAAAGCAACGACTAACAGCAAAAACGCCCGAAACTCCAACTGAGCCGCTCATCAAAAGTAGGTGCATTGGATAGAAAGTGATATGAATTAAAAAAGCTCATGTTTGTTTTCTCCTCCCCTCCCTTGAATGTTAATCGGTAGAAGTACCAATGAACAAAATTCAGGTTGGTGCAACTCCATCGCCAAATTTGAAGGTGGTTAAATCCAAAATCGGGTCCCTGCAAAATGCCACCCATAAACCGGGCGGTGGAAATGTGAAAATAGAAACGAAAAAAATCGAGATCAAAGCCGCACCAAGGATTGAAGCGAAAAATGATGCCTACGTGCCGAAGGGTGGCGACAAGAAGGTGAGAAGCCTCGTGAGTTACATGGGAAAAGTTTTGTATTGCGGCGTGGCGCGAGAACTGTAAAAGTTTCGCTTCAATGGTTTAGTTTTCTTGTTTTTGATTATTGTTTTAATCCTGTAATTCACGGTAAACAATGTTGCTTTAATAACATTATTATTCGATGGCGTTAGTGTTAGTCAAAGTTTCTTAGTTACGAGTTTAAACTATACAGTTACGAACGCTGTGTCACTACTTTGCTTTACTTATGGGTTATAGAACGTGATTCAAATTGTTGAATTCTATTCTTTCTACAGATATTGTCGACCAAACTACAGTGGAATGCTAGATCTAAAATCGGTTCGTTGGAGAATGCAAGCCATAGACCGGGTGGTGGCGACAAAAAGATTGAAACACTAAAAACTGATTTTAAAGATCGTGCAAAATCTAAGGTGGGTTCGAAGGACAACCTTGGATACCAGCCCGGCGGAGGAGATGTTAAGGTAATGAGGAGACGTACACAATATCGTTCATTTATTCTCATGGCTCGTCAGGAAAATCGGTGGAAACTTATATATTAAAGTCGCTGGAAAGTGATAAAGTGCATGTTACACTCTCAGGTATTGCTATAACGCTCCATTGGCCATTTTTCTAAAAGATTTTTCATCGCTCGATAAAAGATTAAAATTAACTTCTTTGAAGAAGTTTGTAGCGTTCAAAGTTATGGATTAGGAATTTTTTATCTATCAATCCATGATATTTCATGCTATAAAGAATGGCTTTGATGTTTACTATTTTCAATTTATTTTTCAAAAGTTTGAATTCATTTGTTCCATCGACTGTTTCCATTGTATAGAAAAACTAAGCGAAATCTGTTTTTTATTTCCAACTCAAAGAAAATCTTAATATTTTAACTCTAACAACATTCAATTCGTAGCACTTGATAAACTATAGTGGAGAAATTGGCAGGTATTTCTGTTGATTGCTAAGTCATGTTCACAAAAACTTAGGAGCCACGATTTTCGCTGAAAAAGAGCAAAACAAAGTAATTGGTTTACTGGCTAGTTCATGGATAAGTGCTTTTTGCTCAATGATTCGAACTTAGATTTGTGGCCTGCATGGGATAGTAGGTTGACTTGTTTACATCACTGCAAGTAGAACGTAAATCAAAATATAGTTAGCCCTCCCCGAATAATACTACACTGCTAAGCTTAACGTTTGATCTCGGCTCAGAATTTGTCCCGGTACTATGACGATTTGTGGCAGCATAATAAAAATCGGAATAAATATTACCTAATTTATCTGCGTTGGTGAGCACATAATGTACCTCCTCTTGAATTCTACTCGCTTCATAGAACTCGCAATCAAATAATGAGCTCATCTCCTAACTCAAGAACTGAATGATCTTCACACAATCTTTGCAATTGGCACACGCCCAAAAATCGTCTAGAACAGAAGCTACCTTTTTATTCGTTACCGGTTAGAGAGGAGGGAGACCGTTGCCTAACCCCAAAAAAAAAAAGTCAAAACACAAATAACGTCACATTCCAGACTAGCATGCCTACGTTGCGTTGGTTTTAAATTTAGCTAAATTAAACGTACTTTCGTCTTCGCATGAGCGGTCCCGTTCATCCGCCTTCATTATCTCATAATCCCAGTCAATTTTTTTACTGAATAACTCGTTGTATGCTATACACATTTCTGTTGTATTTACCACAATGCGTATCTTGAATGTTTCTGAAAGCCCGGAAGTGCCGCAAAAGTTGATCCAAAAAGAAGAGCCGTAAGTAATGTTCAAGTAAACAATCAGTTAAATACGTAGTGAGCAAACGTAGAAATCTATGTGTCGTGAAGCGAGTCCATGACCACTGATTGGTTATATTTTCATGTATATGCTAAGTTTCACCGATTCGGAATGTTTTTCCCAATTTACTTCTACTCATTTCGTACGGTGAATCACATTATGAACTAGATTTTTTTGTGCTACTGACTACGGAAAAGAATCCGTTTTTCATAATATCGCTTCAACCCTTAATGACCATAAACTGCTTTTTAGAACTCTTAAATGCTCACTGAATCATCGAAAAGCACCGCTATCGCAAAAACTTGTAGGAATCAATTAAATCGAATAGCACCGCTATCATCAAAAATACAACTTTAAACCGGTTAAACCCATGGTTAAAATTTAAATTCGGCTACATCAACCCAAATGACATAGTGTATCACACTATGTCGAATATCGACCATTTTTGGTTTGAATGAAACTTTGCACACGTATTTGGATTAGCAAACTGAGCATTTTTCACAGATGGAGAGATTTTTTACACCCATGATATTCTAAAAGGGCGTATGCCTTTTAGGATAGGTTTTATTCAAAGCATTGTAGCTCAGAAACCGTTGGTTGTATAGAAAAACTGTCTGAGAATGAGTTTTAGTTGTAAATTTCAATTGAAAAAAAAGTTATTTTTTTTATTTGAAACTTGACGTTAAAACGCAACTTCAAAAAAAAGTCCAGGATGGAGAAATGAAAAATATTTTTTTTATTGTAGATTAATTATTTTATAAAAATTCTGATTCAGACATTTTTCAAAATATTTGTATTCTGATGCTTTTAAAAGATGTAGAGAGTCATTTTGAATCAAAAAGCTTTTGGTAGTTAACATTCTGAACGCATCGGGTTTCGAGTTATTTTAAATTTAAGCTAGAGAAATTATTATTATTTACGAAAATACACGTTTTTCTTAATTTGTCCGTGGTTTTCCAGCAAAAACCATACGTTCTTTGGAATGCTTGATCAATTTTAATCTACCATAAAAAAATATTTTTTTATTTCTCCATCCTGGACTTTTTTTTAAAAGTTGGGTATTAACGTCAAGTTTCTCTAAAAAAAATAGAAAATAATTCAACTCTTTTTTTTTAATTTAAATGCAATGTTAATTTTTTTTTACAGTGTATATTTTTTTTTATGATGCATTTTTAATTCCCTACAACTCATTTTCAGACAATTTTTCCATACAACCAACGATTTCTGGGCTACAATGCTTCAAATGAAACGTATGCCAAATAGCATACGCCCTTTCAGAATGTAACTAAGGGTGTAAAAAATCTCTCCATCTCTGAAAAATGCTCAGTTTGCTAAGCCAAATACCTGTGCAAAGTTTCATTCAAATCAAAAATGGTCGATTAAATTTTCGCGTATTTCCAGGTCATTTGAAATGATTTTGCTCATATGCTAATTCTTTGAGCGGGGGCCTAGTGTGGTTGGTAACGTCTCCGCCAACCACGCTCGACGCCTGGGTTCGAATCCCACCGCCGACATAGGTGTCGATGGTTGTGAGGTGGCGTGATCCACTCACAACCAACCCAACTGGTCTAGATTCAATCCTAGCCGACACCGGGAGATTTTCTGAGGCGAAAAATCTCTGGGATCACGCCTTCCATCGCATGAGGAAGTAAAGCCGTTGGCGCCGGTCCGTTAATAAACGGGTCGTGAGTTAGGGTCCTGGGTGTGGAGTCGCCTCCCTGGGCGTCGGTGATTGGCCACAACAGTGGCGGAACTAGACCGACGGAAAATAAGTGAGAATAAAAAAAAAACAGCGGCGGAACTAGACCGACGGAAAATAAGCGAGAATAAAAAAAAATGTGCTAATTCTTCATCAGATTTAAGCTAACACATATCCTGTCAGATTACCCTTTATTTCCATTAATCATGGAATAATACACATAGCACAGCCATGTATCGATGGCCAGCGTGTTGCAATTCTTCATTTTGGAATATGTACTAGCTTGGTATCAGACGCCGAGTTGTCATAGGAAAAAAGTGTTAGTGAAAAGGCATTGATCAGAGTCACCGATCTATGCTACACTCGTACTTCACGGTCTTTGGGTATCATGAATGGAGGCAATAACTCTGAAATTCTACTATAAACCTTGATTATGGCATCGGTATACGAGAAAATTGAAATAACTATTACATTGATTTCGGTTGAATCGTCTAATAACCACTAACTGGCCTTATGGTACCCGTCCATATTCAAACAATCAAATCGAAAATTGTTATGCGTTGTTATTTTTTCGTGAGATTATGAGCTGGGGGTTTACTGTAAAAGAAACGATATCACGGACGAAATATTCGTGCACAACAAGGCCATGAGATACACTAGAACATCCTTACAGTACTTTACGTAATAATTATGTGTTCTAGGTGTTATATTCAAATACTGGGCACAACCATAGTAGCAGTTTTCAGTTGTCAAAATTTCGCCTGAATCAAATAATAGAAATTTCAAAAACCGATTTAAAAAAATGTCGATTTTTAAGCTTTCTTATGCACGCAGAATTTTTCGTGGTTACCCTAAAAGCAATAACCAAAAATTCTCCCTTTTGTAATAGACTTGTCACTTAACCCTTAAAGGCGCGCGACGTTAAAAAATCATCTAAAAACATAAAATTCATGTTTAACAGATTTACTGCCTTAAAACTAACCAATATGCATAAAAAAATTGAAAGATTTACTTTTTAATGTGCAAATATTACCATGTTGTTTTTAAACAACACTGTGACTTTATCGCAGAATAAAGTCTAAACAATTACTTTTGTTAACAGTAACTTTAAACTTGACCTTTTGTTAGTATAATTACTGATAATTCAGACATTTCCACTAACCACTAACCTTATTTCAAAATTTATTTTCAAAGACAGTCACCACCAGTCGGGAATCTCGCCATGCTTTTTTTTCGTTTCCGAGATTTTGACAGCAAAAATAAAAACAAAACATTCAAATACAGTACTTCCAGCTGTTAAGTTTTCTTCGTTAGGGTCTAGAGAGCTGTTCTAATGAATTATATTTCTGAAAAATACTAAAATACGTATATTTTACAACGTGTTTAGTAGTGTTGTTTTAAAACAACATTGCGCATTTAAGGGTTAAAAAGTAATAACATTCTTCTCCAGTCGAGTAACAACACTGTGTTTCGCAAATGTTACGGGATCACCACTATGGCCGTTACAACCACACGCAAAATTTACACTTGTTCCAAAAAAGCAATAACGAAAAATGCTCCTCTTTGTATCAAATTTAATACATAAAAAGTTATAACATTCACCTCCAGTCAACAAACAGCACATATTATCGCTTTTTTGTACATGTTCCTAATTTTTTCCACCTCCAATTCACTCGGTGTGCGTGTATTAGTTTATTCGTTGTGCGCATAGTATAGAGAAAATATGGCAAGAGCTGCCAGGTACATTTTTTTGTCATACAGTATGTAAACGTTGTTGTTAAAATCACTGTTTGACTGACAGCTGGCGATGCAGTAAAAATGATGATGATGATTTGTAGGCAACATTTTAACCTGATTCGTTGTTTTGCTTTCGTCTCGATTGGACGCAAATTGTTTATCTCCGCTTGAGTTTGCAAAATAACAATACACGAGTTATCGTACGGGTGTTTTTTTGTCGATTACTTCTTGTGCTGCGCGATAACAATAGCCTGTTGTATATCGGCAGAAACATCTGCACAGTGGTAGGGGCAGGCTACCCCGCCAGTGATTCGATACGCAGCTGATATATCAGCAAGAATAATTCTCCCGCACCGCTGTTACCCCGCTAGTAGCACGGACCACCATACGATCGAGCGAGTGGAAGTCAACTACAAGTGGAATCTACAAGGTCGCGTGTAAGATACGGCCACTGTGTCACAACACGAAGCTGGATCGTCATTGTTTGTTCTGCGGAGACACTCTTCCAGATTGATCCTACTAGCAGCCGTGAGGTCGTGACTTAGACGTTCGGTGAAGTATTACCTTTAGAATTTATACTATTATTATCAATATTATTACTATGTTATAATATTATTATTAATATTATTATTGATATTATTATTATTGTTATTATTATTATTACTATAATTATTATTATTATTATTATTATTACTATTGTTATTAGTATTAGTATTACTGTCTTTTTTTTTATTTGATCCATTGTAGATTGAAAAATTGTTTTTAAAATTTAATATCAACTACTTGATCCCCCCCATATTCGAATATTTATCGTTTGTGTGCGGTAGAGCGTAACGCTCCCGCAAAATGGACGACATGCAGGTGCAACTTTTCCTGGATGTGGAAACAAACGGGGAAGAAATTGAAATTTCTCCCATCAGCTCACCCCTACCTTCCCCTGTGCCCTCCCCTTTGCCAAGTCCTGTACCAAGAGTACCGGAAGTACGGGTAAAAGCTTACCCAAATGCCGCTGGCGGTCCCTACGTTGTTTACTTCCGGCCCATAAAGAAGCCATTGAATATTATTCAAATTGGCAAAGACCTGGCAAAACATTTTTCGGCCGTAACCGAGATTACGAAGGTGAGGCCGAACAAACTGCGAGTTGTCGTGAGTAGCTTGAAGCAAGCAAACGAAATTGCTGGCTACGAGCTCTTCACGAGAGAGTATCGCGTGTACAACCCTGCCAAGGATGTAGAAATCGACGGTGTGGTTACCGATAGGAATCTCACTATCGATGACATTTTGCGTCATGGAATTGGCTGTTTTAAAAACCCTTTGATGCAAAGTGTAAAGATACTGGATTGCAAGCAATTGCATTCAGTATCCATCGAAGAAGGGAAGAAGAAATTCCTCCCTTCGGATTCCTTCCGAGTAACATTCGCCGGATCCGCGCTGCCGAACTACGTCCGCTTGGACAGGGTACGTCTACCATGCATTGCCAAAACTGTAAGCAGTTAGGTCACACAGCCACCTACTGCTGCAACAAGGCACGCTGTAGCAAGTGCGGAGGCAATCATGCTGAGAACGCTTGCAGTGGGGATACTGAAAAGTGTCTTTATTGCGAGGGAACTCGGCATGACCTTCCGGCATGTCCCGCGTACAAACAGCACGAGGAAAAAATTAAGCGTTCCCTTGAGGAACGATCAAAGCGCTCTTTTGCAGAAATGCTTAAGAGGGCTGAGCCACCCTCGACAGGAAACATCTTTTCCTTCTTGCCAACCGATGAGGGTACATCTGACGATCCCGTCGAAGGGTGTTCCTATGCCTTGCCAGAGGGATCTAGGAAGAGGAGAATGCTCAACTCTTCTAATCTTTCTCGCAAAGGTCGTAAGATAACCCCTAGCGGAATGAGCAATAAGACAACACAAAAAGGTAGCGGTGAAGAAAAACCTAAGCAAGTACCCCCCGGTTTTAATTTCAAATCAAACCAGGAGTACCCACCGCTTCCTGGGGCACCAAAAACCCCTCGTGCACCCATTTCTCGATCAGAAGACATAAAAGAAACAGGGTTCATAAAATTCTCTGATATTGTGGACTGGATATTTAAAACATTCAACATACCAGATTCCCTTCAAAACATTCTTCTTGCCCTTCTCCCTACAGTGAAAACCTTTTTGAAGCAACTCACAGCAACTTGGCCCCTCATTTCAGCTATCGTATCTTTCGATGACTAATACGTCGAAAGAGGATAGGAATTTTGTCACTGTGTTACAGTGGAACTGCAGAAGTATCATCCCCAAATTTGATTTATTTTCACATTTGATAAACAAATACAATTGTGATGCGTTCGCGCTCTGTGAAACTTTTCTCAATTCAAATGACCAACTTAATTTCCACGATTTTAACATCATTCGTCGAGATCGAGACTCACTCGGTGGAGGGGTACTTTTAGGGATCAAAAAGTGCTATTCTTTTTTCAGAATCGACCTCCCCTCGATCTCGAATATTGAAGTTGTTGCCATTCAAACGAATATGAATGGAAAAGACCTTTGCCTTGTTTCGTTATATATTCCCCCATCCGCGCGGATTGAACAGAAGCAACTCCTTGATATAGCAGAGTTGCTTCCCGCACCTTTTTTGATTTTGGGAGATTTTAACTCTCACTGTTCGCTATGGGGGTCGCTGTACGACGACAACCGATCTTCTTTAATTTGTAACTTGATCGACGACTTCGATATGACACTTTTGAATACTGGGGATGCGACACGTGTACCTAATCCTCCAGCACGTGAAAGCGTGCTTGACCTATCCCTCTGCTCGACATCACTAGCGTTAGATTGCCAGTGGAAAGTAATCAACGATCCCCACGGTAGTGATCATCTTCCAATCGTTATATCAATTGCTAATGGTTCAACTCCCCCGAACCCAATCAATATTTCCTACGACCTTACACGTAATATTGATTGGAAGCGTTATGAGTCTATTATAGCGGAATCTATCGAGACTCACGAGGAACTTCCTCCGGAGGAAGAATACGCGTTCTTAGCTGGCTTGATAATCGACGCCGCGACTCAAGCTCAGACGAAACCGATACCCGGGGTAACGATAAGACAGCGCCCTCCCAACAAATGGTGGGAGAAAGAACTCTGAGCTGTACGCGCGAAGGTCCGCGGCGTATAAGGACTACCGGGAGTACGGCACTGTCGACCTACTTCGAAAGTACGAGGCACTAGGCAGGCAGATGAAGAGCTTAGTAAAGGCGAAAAAACGCGGGTACTGGCGGCGGCTCGTAAACGCGTTGTCGAGGGAAACAGCGATGAGCACTCTTTGGGATACCGCCAGGCGCATGCGGAACCGTGACGTTTCGAATGAGAGTGAGGAGTATTCAGATCGCTGGATACTCGATTTTGCCAAAAAGGTCTGTCCGGACTCTGTACCGGAACAGAAAACCTTTCGCGACGCGTTATTAGTAACTACGGAAGAGCCTCCATTTTCGATGTTGGAATTTTCAATGGCTCTCCTGTCGTGCAACAATAAGGCTCCAGGGTTAGATAGAATAAAATTCAACCTGTTGAAGAATCTACCCGACTCTGCAAAAAGACGCTGGTTGAATTTGTTCAACAAGTTTCTTGAGCTAAATATTGTTCCGCATGACTGGAGAGAGGTAAAAGTCATTGCTATTCGGAAACCCGGGAAACCTGCCTCTGATCACAATTCATATAGGCCGATTGCGATGCTCTCTTGCCTCCGGAAATTAATGGAGAAAATGATCCTCTTACGGTGAGACAAATGGGTCGAAACAAACGGTTTACTTTCAGATACTCAATTTGGCTTTCGCCGGGGCAAAGGGACGAACGATTGCCTAGCGTTGCTTTCTACCGAAATTCAACTCGCATTTGCTCGGAAAGAGCAAATGGCTTCTGCGTTCTTGGATATTAAGGGGGCTTTTGACTCTGTCTCTGTAGAAGTTTTAAGCGCGAAACTTCATTCGCAGGGACTTTCACCAAATTTGAATAACTTTTTGCTCAATTTGTTATCAGAAAAGCATATGTATTTCTCACATGGCGATTCGACAACTTCCCGAATTAGTTACATGAGCCTTCCCCAGGGCTCATGTTTAAGTCCTCTCTTATATAATTTTTACGTCAATGACATCCATGAATGTCTTGCAAATTCATGCACGCTAAGGCAACTTGCAGACGATAGCGTTGTATCAATTGCTGGTAGTGAGGCTAGCGATCTGCAAGGACCATTGTAAGATACCTTAGACAATTTGTCTGAATGGGCTCTTAAGCTGGGTATCGAATTCTCTCCGGAGAAAACTGAGTTGGTCGTTTTTTCTAGGAAGCATAACCCAGCTCAGCTGCAGCTCCTACTAACGGGTAAAACGATCTCTCAGGTTTTAGTCGCTGAATATCTCGGGGTCTGGTTCGACTCTAAATGCACCTGGGCTTGTCATATTAGGTATCTGACACGAAAATGCCAACAGAGGATTAATTTTCTTCGTACGATTACCGGAACTTGGTGGGGAGCCCACCCAGGAGACCTTCTAAGGCTTTACCAAACAACGATATTGTCAGTTCTTGAGTACGGCTGTTTCTGCTTTCGCTCCGCCGCGAACACGCACATTATAAAATTAGAGAGAATACAATATCGTTGTTTGCGTATTGCCTTGGGTTGCATGCAGTCGACCCATACGATGAGTCTTGAAGTGTTAGCGGGTATTCTTCCGTTGAAACATCGTTTTTGGAATCTCTCTTACCGGTTGCTAATTCGATGCACAGTTATGAACCCATTAGTAATTGAAAATTTCGAGAGGTTGGTCGACCTTCAATCTCAATCCAGATTTATGACTTTATATTTTGACTATATGGCTCAAGATATTAATATTATTAATATTAATAAGATACGATTCCTCCAATGTCGCACTTTTAGATACTTCTAATAATGCTATATTCTTCGACACCACCATGAAACAAGACATTTCTGGTATCCCGGATCAATTGCGACCCCAAGAGATCCCTAAGATTTTTTCCAATAAGTTTAAACATGTTAGTTATGATAAAAGGTTTTACACTGACGGATCTAATCTAGATGAGTCCACTGGCTTCGGTGTTTTCCACGAAAATTTTACCGTCTCCTACAAACTCGATGCTCCTGCTTCCGTGTACGTCGCAGAACTTGCTGCTATTCAGTACTCTCTTGGAATCATCGAAACCCTACCCATAGACCACTACTTCATCTTCACAGATAGTCTCAGTGCCATTGAGGCTCTGCGATCGATGAAGCCTGTGAAGCACACCCCGTATTTCCTGGGGAAAATACGGCGGTTTTTAAGTGCTTTAACAGATAAAAATTACCGGGTTACCTTAGCGTGGGTCCCTTCTCATTGCTCGATTCCGGGTAATGAAAAGGCTGACTCTTTAGCTAAGGTGGGTGCTATTGATGGCGATATTTATGAAAGACCAATTGCTTATGATGAATTTTATAGCATTTTGCGTCAGAGAACAGTCAACAGTTGGCAATCATCATGGAACTCAGATGAACTGGGACGGTGGCTACATTCCATTTTTCCTAAGGTATCGACGAAAGCATGGTTCAAGGGGTTGGATGTCGGTCGGGACTTCATTCGCGTGATGTCCAGACTTATGTCCAATCACTACACGTAAAACACGCATCTATTTCGTATAGGGCTTGTAGACAGTAATCACTGCGTTTGTGGCGATGGCTACCATGACATCGAGCATGTTGTTTGGTCGTGTACCGAATACTGTGGTGTTAGGTCCGAGCTTATAGATTCCCTTCGGGCCCGAGGAAAACAACCGAACGTACCCGTTAGAGACATTCTGGGAAGCGGTGATCTCCAGTACATAACACAGCTATACTGCTTTCTGAAAAACGCTGACATTGAAATTTAAAATTTTCTTTGTCTATTTGTCAGATTAAGGATACAAATATGCTATGCAGAAGACACGGAAACGAAGAGCCCGCATCTATGCTTACACAAATATTTTGAACCCACAACAAACAAGAATACAATTGCTCTACCAGTTGAAAAACAAAGTTCCAAAATAGTTTTAAGTCAAAATTGTATCTCCCCTCCTCTCACCTTAAATCCCCACGTAGTCGGCCGCGAGAATAAAAAAAGGCCTCCCTCTTTTCCCTGCTAACGTAGAATCAATACGAATTGTACTTGGCTCAGTGAAACAGAAAATGTATCGTGCCGTGTCAAATAAACTCATTTTAAACCTTCAACATTTTAACCTATCAAGATTCTATTTGCAGTGAGTTATCACGAGTTAACGTAGCAGAAAACTTCAAAAATTTAGAACTTTTTTTTACTTAACGGTAGATTTAAACTAAGGAAATGCAATTCCAACACGTTAGGTACCTACCCCCTCCTGTAAAAACATAACCCCAAATTGGAAACGAAACCGGATCTCATATATTTGCAATTTCATATGTATTTTCTTGACAGTAAGCAGTATACTAGATGCTGCTGAAAGTTTCTAACCAGCTGTATTCTTTTTGACGCCAAGAACATCCATTTTACGCAAATATCACACGAAAAACAGTCTCTTGTGTATATCAGCCTGGGCAAAGTATTAAATTTATCATCATTTTCCTAGTTCTGAAGTTCAAATCCAGAAGTCGTACGTTCGTTTTTAGTTTTGCGTTAAATCGCCAATTGCAAACAATATTTCATATGCTTCATATCACATCACGATCTGTAAATTGCGTTAGGGAAAAACACAAAGATTTGGTATCTTGCAAGCGGATGTTGAAACACACTCGTTGCGTCATGAAGCTCATTTGGACCTGTTTGATTATACAAAACTCGTGCCCATCTAGGAAAGGGACCATCCATTAATGATGTCACGCGTTTAGAGGGGGGGGGGGTGCTCGATTATTGTGACATTTTGTGACATATGGGGGAGGGGGAGTTAGCTTGAGTGTGACATCACGTTTCAACTCGAAAAAAAATAAATAAAAAAGTCACATACCTAACCACAGCATAATGTTCGTTAATTCTGTTTTACCGAGCATGTTCGTTTATGAATGACAGCGCAATTTCATTAATTTTAAGGGTCTCGCAATCCAATCAATATAAAAATTGTGACAAAACTTAAAAAAGAATGCTTGGCTATTGTAACATGTGAAGAAGATTTGGATTGCGAATTGATTGAAGAAAAGGAACTGAATATAGATGGTCTTTTAAAAACCAGCTATGATGCTGCAGTTATTGCCTCGGCCTTCTATGTCGTCGATATGCGACTCCATTAACAGCATCCTTGGACTAAAAACTAAACGCCTTTTCTAGTTTTTCTTTAAGTAAATCGTTCTTATCAACAAAAAATGCATTCGTAACAAATTTCTCGATTTTCAATCAATTATTACCAAAGAAGAGGGAGGGGGTATAAAAACGTGACGTAATTAAGGGGGGGGGGGGGTAGGTGTAGGAAGTTGTGACAGCTTGTGACAAGGGGGAGGGGGGGAGTTAATTTTTTCCAAATTTTGCGTAACATAATTAATGGATCGTCTATAACCCATATTCGCTTCACCGGAAACTCTGGTTATTCTGTATTACATACCTATCTTGATTCCAAAGTAAAGGGTGGGGAACGAAACAGTGGTGTTTCTAATCCGACATTTGATACAAGAAAGCTACAGGAGAGTTTCTGCGTATGTGTGAATAAAGGAGACAAAAATGAACCAGATCCCAGCATCAATAGAAATCGGTGGGTGAAGACTCGGTACACATGCATTGTGGCTCTTGGTTGTATATTCTACTGCAGAAACGCATACAAGTTCTTTTTTTTTGTCTAATGCGCGTCCATAAGACACAAAAAGTAATAAAATGTTGCTCTAAAGTAACAAAATTTTTCCCGTTTGTGTTAGATGTGGCTATACCTTCGTTCGTTTGTATGTCTTTCCATAATAAAATGGCATAGCATACTGAATAACTTTGACTTATAAAAGTGATGCTTGGACACCATTACATACCAGTGCTGCCGGCTAGCAAAAGGCGTTAAAAATCATCCTCTAGAGACATTTAGAGTTGAAAGGGGTACTTATCACGATAAATAGTTATGTTGGAAAACGTCCATAACGTATTTCGCTTAACCGACTAGACATTATAATATTTTTGTACACTGTAAAATATGACGGAGACTGTTTCTATTCGCCCCGTTTTACGGTACGCGAAAGCCTCCAAGGGAGTAATGGCGGCCAAAGCACTTCTTTCTCTTGCCTTTTTTTCTTTGTCGAAACACATAATCACTTGCACGTGTAAACATTACACTCTAAATAAGTTATACAAAAAATTAATTTATTTTGAAACGTGAACTAAGCTACCACAATATTATCTACCAATATTCTCTCCCATTTTGCGAGAACCAAGCCAAGCTGCTCTCCGAGTGTAATGTTTCTACCTTTTACCAGCACTGAGGTGGTAGAAGACTCATTTACTTCATGCACATATATCAGAAATGAGTATCAAAACAATAACAATAATTTGTGGATTTTTTTAGCTCTTTTCAACCCGATGTTCGCAAAAACAAACTCAAAGATCAAATTAAGATCAAAACAGCTGTTACATTTTGTTTTGTATATGTTTGAAATTAAAATGTCCAGAAAAATGTTCCTATTGATTTATTAGAGCAGTGGTTCTCAACTTTTTTTGTCCGCGTATCCCTTGGCAATATTTTCCAAATCAATTGTACCCCCTGGCTTGGAATGCTCCCGCAGATAAAGAGAGTAGTGGTTGATCATGTTGTGGTAGTCTAGTTCAGGTTTTAAATTGAACTATGGTTTGTTTGATTGCTACAGTCATGTTTTAAGAGCAAGTTTGAACAATAAATGAAGTATTATTGAAAAAAATTGCTTTGTCCTCCATTATTGATTTACCTTTCGCGTTCCCCCTGAGGGCTTTCGCGTACCCCTATGGGTACGTGTGCGCCAGGTTGAGAACCGGTGTATTAGAGAATACTTTATCGCGGATTACACCAGTTTTTTTCACAAATTACTATATGAAAAATCATGTGAGTCAACAAAAAATAGAGGGAATTTTTTTCCTCTGTGTGTACTCATCACTGCGACCAGAGACATTTGATCTATTGTGATATTGCCCAGGTGTTTTCTGTACTCCGCACTTCATATTATCGGCAGTATCACTACTGAAGTGAATGATACGCTTTTCATTGATATCCGTGCTTGTGTGTGAGAATTTACCCTTTCGTTTCAAGCTTACTGATCTACTATACCGAGTCTCTTTCTATCCTGCCAATATCGCCAAATTACAATTCCCCGGACTGAGGCTACACCTAACGTTTCTCTCTGGCCAGGGTAATTCTAAGAGGGACTTATTATGTCAAGTAGAAAAAGTCTTATCGAAATCTCGTTCCCCGTGCCAATATCGCCAATTGCAGTTCCCTGTAGAGGACGCGCCAAATTACAATTCCATGAAGAGAACTATTATACGTAACTCAGTTCGCAAGAAAATGCGTAATACGTTCGAAAGTTCAAATCCAGAAGTCGCGCAGTCGTTTTTAGTTTTGCGTTAAATCGAAAATTGTAATTCGCGTAGACGGCGTTAAAAGAGATTTTGAAGGCTGCTCGTACCTACGCGGACCCTCATATGTAATTATCAAAATATTCTGCATTTTTCTACTGTTGCTTTAAAGTACTTCAGGTATGTTCAAAGATTGATAGCGCTCAAATCGTTTTGCCTATGAGTATAAAATTTACTATTATTTCAGAAAGATTTTTTTTTGTGTCTGAATGATTGAAAGTAGCGAAAAAACGAGAAAACTACTTTGGTTAATTCACATTGATGGATCCCTTGGGTACCAAGGAGCCAAACGGTTTTTGAAGAAACTGTATTTTGAGCAATTCTTGACCTTTTCATTGGTTGTCATTAAACTCTCTACAACCAAAACGTCGTTTTGAAGAGGAATGATAGGGCTTTTATTTGAAGTAGGAAAAAAATTGGCCGCCATCTTGGGTTTTATAAAAAAACGTGTTTTTGAGTAAGTTCGTATCCACCGGTTTTAAATCTGACACCATCTTTCGAAATCTGAGAAAAAATGCTCCAAAATAAATTCAAAAAATTACGTGAGCAACTTGTTTATCTTGCAATTCAGATCACTTTTCGAAATCGAGCTTCTATATTCATCTCATCGCTCTCATTTATTCAATTTACCGTCACATTTTACCATTTTTCCAAAGTAAAACTTCTGAGCACTCAACGAAATCGAGATGTTAAATTAAAATTACTTTTACTTTGATATAATAGTCAAATTTGACGGTAAATTGGACAAATTAAAGCGATGAGATGAATATAGGAGTGGCTCCCCTACATCGCTTTTGAATGGATAGTGCATTTGTCTATAGAGTAGAATCGGTCGCTTAAGGCATTTGGGACTTCAATAGAGAAAAGTAGCTTTCGTAGTCCAGAATGAAAGACTTTTCGCCATACTTCCAATCATCTAGTGGTATTGGGATCTCACGGTTTGGATTTGATCGACAGTGTATTCTGGGGATCTGGTTTCCTTTCTACACACTTTTTCTTCCTTCTTCAAAGTCTTGCAGATGTATGACTTCGAACAACGGAACTTTCCGGCTGTTTCTCGTTGACCGGATCCTTGTTGTTGAACAGGTTGTGTAGGGAGCGAAGCGTTTTCTTATTCATTATCTCCATCAAACGGCCTATATCCATCTTCCGGATTACTGCCATGGAAGTTAGGATACGGTATACGGTGAATACCGGTACATTAAAACTCTCAAAATGGTCCGCTGTGTACTTTGTTTCACGATCTTTGTTTGCTTGGAAGAATTGTACAATGTGGGTGCGCAGTGGAATAGAGTGTGAGACAGTTTTCTGAAGGGGTAGGGATCCAGTCACTTAGGGTGGTATTATTCTGCGAATGTTATTGTACTTATAGAAAAGTATTGGGACCATTCTCATTTACTGATTATCCACAAAAAAAAAATTCATTTGCTACATATCATGTAATACACGAAACACATAAACCAACAAAGTTTTGGTATTTGACGTAGGCTAAATATATATTAATCACTTCATACCACGCCAATTCTGCTTGGATGTTCTGCACTGACACCACGCACCAGCACGGCAGCACCAAGACTTTGTACAACCTAGTAAAAATGCTTCTCAACTCCGGTAGGCAAATCTATGAAGGAGCCAATAATACCAATTGAGCCTAACTTTATCAACTGATGTCATAGTAAATGTTAAAACCCTTTTCTCGTTTATTTTCCCCATTCTAGATAGTCAATCAAAAGCTGGAAATTAAGGCGGAAAGCAAGGTGGGCTCACTTGAGAACGTCAAGCACAAGCCAGGTGGTGGTGACATCAAGATATTCGACGACAAAGAATACTTGAAGCAAATCGATCATCCTATCGCGCCGACACCACCGACTCAGGTAAAGTCCAGTTCTAGAGAGTTCCTTTTGTACTAAAAACGTAATAGGGCAGACAATTCGCTCTGCCGCGCCTCATGTCTGTCGTCGAAATTGAGCTGGCTTCCTAGTGTATCGCGTCAAACTATTCGACTTTAAAATTGTTAGAATCTTCCCAAAATAAATTATTATAGCTAGAGACCATTATCGACTAATTGGAGTAATTGGTAATAAGTAATTGATCTTATTGCGAGTAGATTTGTCGCATTTGCGCTATCCTGCATTATGTTTCTCTGAACCCCGATCATCTCATTTTAATTGAGCTTTTTTGCTTGTTTCTGGTTTCGCTTCGTAGGAATATTTGTACAAGTTTTACTGAGACCACTTAAGTCAAAACCGATCCACGTACAGTAAGCAAGACGGAATGTAGAAATATTGTCTTGAGAAATGTTTGAGTTATTATATATAACTCCGTAAGTCTGTTTTTCCAATTGTTCTGGTGTGTACCATAATAGTTTGTGTACATAGTGTCGGCAAGAGTGTCTTTTTTCTCATGTTGATTTCAAATGTGCCTCGAGCTATGAATCGATCTCTGTAGGCGTGGAAACATTGAACTCGTGTGTTTTTTAATAGAGCAATCATAGTTTTTTCTTATGTTTCATTAATTTACAGAGTCCAACACCGGACGATGCCAGCAATAAAGATGCCTATGATGCAGCAGCTGCACCGCCCACTACTAATTAAATAATCGCCACGCTTTTCGTACACGATTACTAACAGCAAGCACCAAAACGGTTTTTTCGGAGCACTGTATGATTTTTGATGCAAATGTATTTGTAATCATTAGCTAGCCGTAGTATATTTCGAGTTAACGTGTGTCATTTTGCATCAGATTACAAAATTTTGTACTAACAATTTACATCTTAGGTAGTCCTCATATAAGCACAAACCTCAACCCTCTAGCATCAGGCTACTTATGCTTCCTTTCATTTGAAAACTGAACAGAGTACCGGATAACCGAAATATGTGAAATTTAGCTCGATTCGAGACGTTGCCTTTCTAACAAATGTTTTCGGTTGCTTATATAGCTAATATTCAGAATGATCTAAATAAATAATGGTATTGAAATAAGGCTAACATTGCACTGTTAACGCACCATAAACTCATGCAGCATTAGAAATATTTTTTTCGTGATCATTCAAGTGTTTGCTGATAATTGAAATGTTCGTTAATTTGGAGGTTATCAATAACTAAGATTTTTGATTTTTCAAATTTCTATTGAATAATCAATGTTATGAACATTTGCATTTTTGTTTCGGATAATTCCAAGAGACTGCCAAACGTCCATGTCTACGCTAGAAGCGTGAACGTGTATGCGGAAAGGAAACAGCCTGTTGGTTATTGTGCTACGTGTACAACCTGGGTAGGGTTGCCAGTCCTATGTAATATTTTGATGAGAAACTATGTGTACAAGCCCGAGTTCATGTATATTTTATTTACGATAGCAAAAAACTGTTCCCATAAGAAACTGACAACCTTCGTTATATTTTTCTTCTGTTTCTCTGAACGGGTTTCTATCTAGATGTGGCTCAATGTTTAATTTACAGGGTGAAAGTGATACACTTTATTTCTGTCATAAAACTCATACCAGTTTTCATTTCTCTTCGGAATTCATTTCCAACATCTATAAGTAGTAAAATTACAACGAATTAGTTTGGTACAAACCTTTCACCTTTGTGATTGATAACGGCCCGTAGACGCTTTTCGAAGTCATTCCAAGCCGCACGTACAACTTCGTTCGGCATTTCGTCCCAAATCTTCTCCAAACGTTTTTTTAATGTGTACAAACTCAAATGTCTAATGTCGTTCAACTTTCATAGCATGTATCCCCAGATACTGAAGTCTAGCGGGTTCAAATCCGGTGACGATACAGGCTATCCAGATAAACTGATGAAACAAGGCAAATTCTGCTTATACCATTTCTGAATGATCAATGCCTTATGCGCTGGTACTAAACTTTGTTGGAAGCAAAACTGTCTTTCTCGAAAAGCATTTTAGCGCAAGGATGCAAATGGCCTTTGATAACGTGTTGCAAGTAGTTCTCCTTGTTTATTTTCACACCCCTGTCAATGAGTAGCAATGGTAATTTTCCTTTGGTCGATATACCTCCCCAAACCATCAGAGCATTTTGATATCTGTCGACTGCTCTTTTATCAGTATATCACGACTACATGCTCCATAAACACGGTCATTTTGCTTGTTCAAAGTTGTCTTCAGAGTAAACAACTTTTCGTCCGAAAAAATAATGTTGTGACCTGCGTGTGCCTCCAGCAGCAACCGAAATTTAGCAACCTTGTCGGCAATAATACGAGTTAATCCGTGAATTTTAAGCTTCTTGAAAGCTGAATATCCAAGGTCCTGTTTGATAACATGTTGCATGAAAATGTGGCTCATGTTCATTTCACACGCTTCACTTCGCTCTTTGATGACTGCTGGAGCACGAACACTCCGTTTTTTTACCAGGTTTCTTCTTGGGAACAACCGTGTCTTTATCCTTGAAACGCTTGATGGTCATGTAGACGAATAGTCTGCTTAAACTCGGATGTGACAGCTTCCTCCTGATATCGATGTCAGTTAATCCTTGCAGGTGCAAGTTAATAAGGGTTTATTTGTTCTCTATTTGAATCCATTGCAATTTTCTTGACAGCAGAACTGAAAATTGACTGTGTTTATTCCGAATAAACAATAAACATGACACTCTTTCGAAACATGCTCAGATGTTTGACATGTTGTGACAGAAAATACAACGAGGGGCATTCGAATACGTGTATCACTCCCATGTTGCCACCCTGTATGTGATTTATTTTCGATTAAGGTGAAACGGTGTTGAAGCCACAAACGGCCGACTTCGAGAAGTAATGGCTCGGAGTCGGCATACCATCAAGTTGGTCACAAGGTACTGGCCCAACAAGCCAGTCGTCATAGGTTCGGCTCTCGGCTCGGAAGAGACTGTTAGTGTCAGTAGGATCGTAGCGCTAGCCTCGCAATTGTCCTGTACATTAAACAGCAGTGAAGCCTGTGTATAATAAACAAAAGGTCGAGTTCGGAATCGGAATGTAGCACCAGCGCTTTGCTTTTTTGGCTCGAAGTCGGCCATTTGTGGCTTCAACACCGTTTCGCCTCAACTGAGAACTGATGAGATCGTTCGGTTTAGGAGGCTTGTGCAAACAGTTCTCCTTCGTATACTTCCGGGGATCAATTTGATCGTTGTTTGATCATCAAAGTTACTACATTTTTTATTTATTTCTTTCTATTGCTTAGTTTTTAACCGAGGATCTTTTTTTCATCGTTTTTCAATCTTAAGAAAATTAAAGCACGCTATAAATACGAGATAAAGGCGAAACAGTTGTTTTTAGGTGCAGTCGAAATCGTGAAATTTTAAAACACTCACATTTAATAAGATTGTGAACCCTGTTCAAATTGAATTTTTCGATTGCCGTTCTTGGTTTGGTTGAAACGTTCGTTAAACTAATGATTGTGGAAATCAGTCTTTTCCATGGCTTTTTATTTTATGAAAAGTGTTTGATGAATATGATTTCAACCCACTGTGCTTGAGTAGTAGTTATGATGTTCATCAAAAGCTGCTACCACAGACTAACAAACGTTCCTATCGAATGACAGACATCGCGCGACAACACCGACTAGGGTGCTGTCATGCAATCTCATGCATATTTTATGGTTCTCAATTTGACATATGCACGTACGCTAGCGCTGATGTCGACATACAAGACGTAGCGCAAACACGGCAGCAGATGGTACTAGTGTTATTAACGTAAATTACTGGTATCATCCGAAAGATTAGTTTATTAAAAATTTGATCAAAGTGTTATGTTTGTTATTTTGTGCTGCTGCTATGCATAAAAACAGTGGTATTATATACGAAATTCAATTCTCTCCTGCATCCTGTTCCACAGACTAAGGCCGTTACTGGAAATTTTTGTTGGCGAAAACCAATGTGGTTTTCGAAGCCGCTTCACTACGGACCAAATATTCATCTTGCGCCAAATCCTTGAATATTTTCGAGAATGCAACTTACAGACTCGCCATCTGTTCATAAACTTCAAGGCAGCTTATGATTCATTAAGTCAAACTTAATGTTCAATACCGTATTGGAAGGTGCTATACGGAGGGCTGGCGTGCAGGGAAATGGCACCGACATCATTGGTACTTAGCGTAGAACGGAGGAAGAGGTCTTTGAACCTATCAAGAGGAAAGCTGTCATAAACTCTGCCTCAACGAAGTGCATGGTGGCTGGTAGAGAGCGTAGTGGCCCGTCAAATGCTGGTGCTGGTGGTGATGGATGAGAATTCATTTGAACTAGTCGACGAATTCATTTACCTGAGAAATTGATGGAGTGCGGCAATAATATTTACTCTCAGATATTAACCTTAAGATAAAGAGGCTAATAGCGGCCGCACACAGGGTCTTCTACAGATTTCGTAATCAACCGAAATACGTTCGTAACTGCGGACGGATTAAGAGGGTATTCGATTTTTTGGTAATAGAAATAGATGGAAACATAACCTATTCTCAATATTCATATTCCACGAGAAACTGAAAAAAATACGACAGGCTTCAGTGAGCTGGGCATGAACAGAGTCCGGTAATTGAAGTGCTACAATAAAAAATAAAAAAGTAAAACTCAAAATAAAACAACATTCAACTTGACCTTGAGCCCGGAATACAACCTCTCACAGCAGACGCTCTTGTGGTATTTTATCTCAGACTACAGCCAGGTGCCGCTTCAGAACTTCTAAACCTACATGTTTTTTAGAGCAGACTTCTGCCTTTAACATACCCCAGACGGTAAAGTTCATAGAATTTAAGAGTACTCGTCGGTCATTTGGAATGTACCCTGGAAAAAGGACCGCAATCCAGAGTTGGGTTCTCTTCGCTTTGATGGTTACAAAAGTAACGCACATCCACTGACGACTAAAACACAATGTAAATAAAGCGATGAGGGGTCGTCCAATGCAATCCTCGTGTGCAACGTAATAATGATTGTTGAAATAATGTATCAGTTCATTTACCGGACCCTGTAGCTAGAATACCGAAGGAGAGACCAGCCAGGGTTATATTTAGCAGGCGTCCCGATAGAGGCTGCCTCTTGGTAAGACCTTGCACCCGTTAGATGTGTGCTGTTCACGAGGATTTGTTTACTATAATATGTTTACTTTAATTTATCCGACAAAAGTCGAACAGAGATTAAAGTCAAGTCCTCACCTTCGATACCCACGGAGTATTAGGAGTGACTGGGGAATAGCAACCCAAGACCGATTGTCAATGGCACGTATTCTGTATTCGGTATTGGATCGATAATCGGTCTGTCGCCATACATAAAAATTGAAGTAAAATATTGGAATCCTTCTCCCAGATGGTCTCAAGGTACGATGTCGGCCTTACAAGCCTGTCGTAGGCCCCGCAATTGTCCTGTACACTAAACAGTCGGCTGCGAAGTCTGTGTATAAAAAAACAGAAGGTAAAATTCCGAATCGGAATGTAGCACTATTGCTTTTTATTGGTATCGTTCTCGTTATATCTGGCGGTGGTACCGAAACGTTCCTCCCGAAGGGCTTTCTGAACTATAGTCACTGTATATTTTACTAGTCTGGCGGTCAATGGAGATTCTAAACGACTGATTCTCGTTATAACAGTTTAAATTGGTTTTCGAATGCTCTCCGCCAAACTGTAAACTGTATAGGGACTGTACTCCGAATGTACTTTTACTGTCTTAACAAAAGTGTCCACCTTAGATGCCTACTATATACCTCATGCGTGCTTTTATATTCTTACTTCATGTCTAGTGACCCTATGCCCTAGTTCCCAAAAATTACATTATGCGAATGGAGTGGAGACAACCACAAAACATCAGAATGGTCCAAATTCTGCAAAAAAGTGAAGATATTATAATAATTTAAAAGCAGTGCAATATTTACTTTTTCGCTTACTTTTTTGTTTGCTGCTTGCATCTCAACAACATGCAACTGCTAAACAACATCTAGGTAATTAAACGCACATACGCCTGCTGTTAAAAAAAAACAGTACATTTCCTAATATATTTGGAAATTTGATTTGCGGTTGTATTCGAACACATTGTTATCTCCATATTCATTTCCCGCTTAAATCTTTGTTGTAGACATATTCAAATGTGGCAAATTCGACAGTAGAGATGGATAAATATATTAAGGTGCAAAACTGTTGATGACACATCCTGAAATCATACGTTGCCGCATCAAATTTCACGATAGACAGCTAACACTGTAATAATCTGCTATAGAATTTAAGTAGTGTGTAAGTTACTCATTATATCTAGTAAATATTTGCTCCTGTTGATGTTTGTGTTGTTTTATTTTCACCTTTGGTCGTTGTTCCTGTGCACTACATTTTATTCATTTTGTTGGTTTTCCTCTGATTTTTGTTTTGTTTTTTTCTAGTCTCCGGTTCCTGATTTTGACAAGAACTTATACTATTAAGTCAAAACTTTGCGATTAGGACAAACTAAAGATGCCAATACAAATAGAAACCTATGTTTAAAAGTGTGAGCAGTAGTTCAAACTTGGTCCTGTTAATTAGTTATAAGTTTTGTATCTTTTATGGGCAATGGTAACACACATACTCGAAAAACTTTGTAGCTGTTGCACCGATAACTTCATCTTAGATGTAATCATTTTTTCGCCACACATTTTTGAGTTAACTAGCTTTCCAGCGACCATTGAAAACCTTGTAGATGGTATTATATGAGATGACGGATATCCTTTATTTGAAAACAGAAAAAAGGTGACAATTTATTCAACTTTATTGATTGCTTTTTGTTAACATTATCGTTATAATTGGACAGAATTTGTTCATACCGAGAGTGTTTTCTAGTCGATAGATCAGATTAGAACAAATACAGAAGCAGTTTAGCGAATGCGTTGGACGATTTCCTTTCTTATTAATGATTGTATTTCATAAATATGATTGTATTGAAGGCAAATTAGTTAGTGTTACACACAACAAACGCAATCAACACATATTGTTCACGATTGAGCGGCCAAGGGAAGCTGCGATGAAAAGATATATTTATATTTATCTTTGTAAAGGCGTAGGACCATGTAACCGCAATTGCTTGATGGTGAGCTCGAAAATTGATCGAAATGACAACCAAATAGCTAACATACTGAATGAAGTGTACCAATATAATACTACAAAACTACTAAAATTGTACTATTTATGATTACTTAGTCTTCTAGAATGAATGAGAAATAAAGTGCAAAACATTATGACAAATTCACGCTATTTGTTTAATAATACCATTCTTGTTTTTTTACGGCTTTACGGCTTCCAAACACTATTAAACTGTGACTGTACAAACTCCAATAGAATTTGGAGCTATCTTAAATCGCACCAAACAGTAGTTCTAGTCCTCATAGGTAAGCACACTACTCGAACATTAGTACCTATAATAATCCCTTGTTTCTTGAATCAGCTTCACAAGTTATTTGCTAGGAACAATGTGTTTACCTCTCAATTTGTACCGTTGGTTATGAAGACTTCTGATGACAAAAGTCCATGCGTAGCTATTGCGCCAATTATTACCGTAGATACAAGTCGAACAATGCGAACCCGTAAGTTTTTTCACACCTCGACGTTATTATCGCAGCGAACTTTAAACTCTCATCTAGCTTTTCGCGTAGTTGATCATGCTGTGAACCCTAGTGAATAGTCACATGTTTGCTCGTGATGATCCAGAACTACATCCAAGACTGCGTTCTGTTCTCTTCTGCCAAGCGTTCCGTGCGAAAAATGGCTTTCAGCATGTCAGGCGTCGAACTGGCTCGTGAACTGGGCTATGGCGATGGTCCTGTATCGCTGGCAACACTGCACCGCCCATCATCGCTCACGGCATCCCTCTCGCTACCGGCCGAATGTATTGTTCTGTCGCTGGCACCGGGACCAACGGTGGATCCCTCGCTGGAGCGAAAGTTACGCCGTGTGGAGTCCACAAGAAGTTTCATCAGAAAGGACGGGCGTGCGATTCATCCCAGGCCCTTCCGTATCTACTAGTTCGGTTGCAGTACTGTGCGCGGTATGTTTAATTATAGTTTTTCATTCCACATTTTTTATAGTTATTGAAACATGGTATGTTTGCATACGAAATTGTATTGAGGATTCAACCAAAGTAACAGATTCGACTTTCGTAAATCTTATTGAAACATTGTATGTTTGCATACGAAATTGTATAGAGGATTCAACCAAAGTAACAGATTCGACTTTCGTAATTCTTAACATGGCAAGGTTTGACCAAGTGGAGAATTTTAGTCTTAAAAGATATGAATCAAAGGCAGAAATGCAGAAGAATAAATTAAAACGGTGACAATCAAATAGTCAACTTTCGTAATTAAGAAAAAAACAAAAATTTTACTAATGGTAACTCAGAAAAAAAATAGAGCACCAATGCTCTCGACTCGTGCATTCTGCTCTTGAAATATGAGATAATCAAAATCCAGTTGCATAATAGCCAAGCAATCGCCTCATCATAGGAGAAGACAGCATGAAAAGAACGGTAAAAAGAACTTTGTACAGTTTTTTTTCTATGTTTGAAATCGTTTATAAACTATTCTCAAGAGAACGCTTCAAAACTGAACAATTCGCTGGCGAGGCGGTTCATTAGTGAAAAGATACAGAAGAGATTTGATGAAATTAAATACGATGCGATAGTTGCGAAATATATTTTTCTCTTGTTCACACATTTAGCAGTCCGTTAGTGCTCTATTGTTACGCAAAAGAAATAATGTTGTATTATGGCGAACTTTGTTAATCGCTTTGGTTCGACTCATCCCGATGTAGCGAAAACTTGCTACTAGACAACTGTGATTTTTGTTTAAAATTCGCGTGTGTCTATGTACTTCAGCACTTGTTTATAAAAGAGTTATACAAGAGTATTATCACCGTTGCTACTCCTTGTTGAGCTACGGCAGTGGTACTCAACCTTTTTTGTCCGCGTACCTCTTGGCGATTTTTTTACAAGTCAATTGTACCCCCCGGCGTGGAATGTTCTCACAGAGTAGGAGAGAGAAGTGGTAGATATTGTTGTGGTAGTCTAGTTCAGGTTTGAAATTGAACTATGGTTTGTTTGATTGCGATAATCATATTTCAAGAGCAAGATTAAAAACTAATGAAGTATTATAAAGAAAAGTCACTTTGTCCGCCATTACTGATTTTTTCTTTCGTGTACCCTATGAAGGCTTTTGCGTACCCCTAGGGGTACGCGTAACCCAGGTTGAGAACCGCTGAGCTATGGGAATGCAGAGATGGATGGATTTTAATAGAATGAGGCTATATTTATTAATCTTGATGTAGACCTTAACATTCATATGTTCACATTCATTGATGTCTTCCCCCAATTTATGTTACAAGTTTCAATATTGTTTGAACTGCAATTGGTTGTTAACATACTAAGATCCCCAAAGCTTCCTCTACACAATTTCTCACGCAAATAATTTTGTTAAATTAAATAAAATGACAGAAGTTTCAGCCATTCAAATAAAAAGATTATAAACATCGTTAGAATTAGATAATAATAATTGTAATCAGCCACTGGTTTGGCAAATAATGCACGGCGAAACTCTTCGGGGTTGCTATATAGACGTGCACAGAGTGCAACCAAATTTAAAAAAAAAGTGTCATATCAGGCTCCTAATGAATAAAATACATTATGCAGAGTTTGATGAATAAACGTGGTAATCATCACTAGAAATTATACAGCACTTTCTGATGCCAAACTTGTTCAGAATAAAAAATGGAACAAAATTGCACGATAACTACTTTTGTTTTGTTTAGTTTAAATTTGACAGGTCGGTTGTAATCTTCTCTTATAAATAACCCTGCTAATTTTGTTGATTTTAAAATGGCCATAACTTTACGAAAAATGAAATAATTCTGCTCACATGGTGGCGCATAAATAAGGGCTAAGATTTTTCAGCATTTTTCTTTTGAAATATATTAAAGAAATTCGAATAACCTGACGTAGACAAGTTAAATTTCCGATTTCCAATATTGCTTCCGATGGCGATTCGCGAAGTTTTGTGTTATTGAATGCGTTATCAAGTGATAACTGTTGTTATAATAAAAATGCAACTGTATAAAAAAAGTTACCTAGAAATCATTCAAAGTATCGCCATTCGCTAGTTATAGCTTTGACCCATATTTCTGTCAAAGTTCGAATATCGTTACGATGAAAGTGTTCGTCTTTTGAGGCTATCCACGACTCACGCCATTTTTCGATATCCTTCATATAAGCATGAGAACTGCTGGGATCGACAAGGTAGGTTTCTGACGTAAAGAACAATTATTTCTGTAAAATCCATCAGAAAACTGCTTTATCTGCCGCCAAGATTTACATCACGTAATCTTGAAGCAAACTACCAACTATCACATAGAACATCGAATAACACAGTGCAACAATTTTTTTGTCTTGGCTTCTATGTAAGATCTTTTGATGAAGTTTGATGCGAAAACAAATTTCTCCGAGCTTGAACATATTTGAACTTAAGGGGCAATAATGGCGCCATTTTGAATTTTCTAGAAATCGGAAATTTTCGATGTTTTTTCGACGCCATTTTGTAATAAGATCAAATATCAAAATTCTATGAGTTTGTCCACATATTAGCATCTTTTTACCCATCTTTTAGAAAAACAGATCTCAAATCGGACAAAAACTAAGCTCAAAACGGTGATTCTACGAAACCGGTTTTGGAATGGTTTTAGTACTTTTCACAAAGCAAAATAATATCGAGTATGTATGAGCATTAATGTAAATGCGCTAATATCTTAAAGTGGTAGTCAAATTATATCTTATATTGAGTAAAAAAGTCTCAGAAATCGATTGGCAGGTGTCTGATCTAGGTAAAATGTCAGCAACATGTCGATTTTGCCCCAATTCCCCTACAATACTAAATTAGGTTTATCTCGACGTTAAATTAACTTATTTGAAATCTGTTTAATGTAATATCAAGAGTGTAAGCGATACTCAAAGATACAATAACAATTTGGCATCACATGATCCTCGCCTTTTTGCGGGGATTCGACTTTATCGAAGACGCGATGATTCCGTCTCATGGCTGAAGCGAGATTTTTATGTTTTGATCGGTCCTGGCCATAGTTTGACTACCACTTTTAGATATTAGCGCATTACCATTAATGCTCAGACATACTCGATATTATTTTGCTTTGTGAAATATACCAAAACCATGCCAAAACCGGTTTCGTAGAATCACCGTTTTGAGCTCAGTTTTCGTCCGATTTAAGATCTGTCTTTTTTAAGATGGGTAAAAAGATGCTAAAATGTGGACAAACTCATGGAATTTTGATATTTGGTCTTAAAACAAAATGGCGTCTGAAAAACCTCAAAAATTTTCGATTTCTCAAAAATTCACAATGGCACTGTTGTTGCCCCTTAAGTGGAAATATGTTCAAACTCGGGGATATTTGGTTTTGCATCAAAATACACAAAAAATTATATATAGAAACCAAGGCAGAAGAAAAAGTAAATTTTTGTTGCACTGTGTAATATGCGTAATATTGCGAAAAATTGCTCAACATTATCAAAAATTACAGTCACAATTGATTGGTTTACCCGAATCAACAAAAGAAAAGGGTAAACTGTTTATTTTCGAGTGCCAGTGCCAGTGCCAGTGATGTTGGTAACGCGTTAAATGCATACACACTTAGTTTATTTTACCAAACTCAGCAAATTTTTTTACTGAGTTTTCAACAGCTGAGCCATCAGTTCCCTGTTCGGTAATTCGTTTGCTTGACGAGTGTTCGGTATTTTTTCATTGGCGCTGAAACGTCAAAAAAAAAGAAGATAGCTCAACAAAAAATTACAAACCGTTCATCAAAAGTTGCTGCATGAGTCGGCATTTACAAAGCTGACGATTCGTCACAAATTACCAAATGTTCTGCAAAATGCAATTTAAGCTTTTTCTTGGTTATAAGTTTGATAAATATAAACAATTATACTAATAGTTGCTATTATAAAGGTTGAAAAATTTCATACTGTTATTTCGGATTGTTTTTATCAATTATACTACTGTTTCCCAGCATATTAGAAAAAAATACGTTTATATTATGGCGAATACAAATTTTTATTAAAGGCTTCGAATACATTCCGGAGTGATTCGCGTTTAGGACGCAACTAACAAAATGTAAACAAATCGTTTTATTACACCATTGATTTCGAAAAGACTCACACAATTCATGGCAAGAATCCATTCTTCTGTATAAATCGATGAGATTATTTAAATCAAGTTTTTAGTAAAGGGTGACAAAACAGTTTACCCAAAACAAAAGATACTTTGGAACTAGGCCCTTTACATTGGAGCTTATTACGGGAGTCACTTCACGGTGAAATCAGAGTGAAGTGAACAAAATCCTATTACGGGACTCCCGTAAGTGAGGAAAACGTCGCAAAGTGACATCTGCCGCGGAATCTGGGTTATTATGAGAGTCATATCAGTGAAGTGAGAACGGAAAAAGCGACGTTTCGCGTGGAATTATTTTACGACCATTTTGAACGGTGGAATGATTCCACGAAGATGCCATAAGTCTTAAAGTTGATTGATTTGTGATCTAATGGTAAATATTGGATTTTTTCTTCAGTAACGAAACGAATCAGAGGTGCTTATTACGGGAGTCACTTCACGGTGAAATATATTTCACGCTCACTTCACTTTTTTAGACCTATTCCCGATCCACCTCAAGTGAGGTGACAAAAAGCACCTCCGTGGAGTGAGATTGACAGTGAAGTGAAATTGAGAATAGGACAAGTGAAATGAGATTGTTTCCCAGCTCAAAAATGTCTAAGTCCCAGAAAGTCGTTTTTTCCCGTTTTTTAAGATAACACCAGATCTTGACGTATTCTGCATTTCTAAGACATTCGGTATCAAAAAAAATGTTTTTTTCGGTATCGAAAATTTCCTGACCTAGTTTGCATTTTTTTCATCGGGCAAAAAATGAAAAATTGACCGCTTTAAGGCACGGATCAAACTCTGATTCGCTTCGTTACTGAAGAATAAATCCAACATTTACCATTAGATCACCAATCAATCAACTTTAAGACTTATGGCAGCTTCGTAGAATCATTTCACCGTTCAAAATGGTCGTGAAATAATTCCACGCGAAACGTCGTTTTTTCCGTTCTCACTTCACTGATATGACACTCATAATAACCCAGATTCCACGGCAGATGTCACTTCGCGACGTTTTTCTCACTTACGTGAGTCCCGTAATAGGATTTTGTTCACTTCACTCTGATTTCACCGTGAAGTGACTCCCGTAATAAGCACCAGAATTTGTTCCGTGCCTTAAAGCGGTCAAATTATCATTTTTTGCCCAATGAAAAAAATGCAAACTAGTTCAGGAAATTTTCGATACGGAAAAAAAACGTTTATTTTTATGCCGAATGTTTTAGAAATGCAGAACACGTCAAGATCTGGTGTTATCTAAAAAACGGAAAAAACGACTTTCTGGGACATAGAGATTTTTGAGCTGGGAAACAATCTCATTTCACTTGTCCTATTCTCAATTTCACTTCACCGTCAATCTCACTCCACGGAGGTGATTTTTGTCACCTCACTTGAGGTGGAATCGGGAATAGGTCTTAAAAAGTGAAGTGAGCGTGAGAGTGAAATATATTTCACCGTGAAGTGACTCCCGTAATAAGCACCATTGTTTTGAAACAACGGGCTTACTTGCGAAATATTTCGTAAACAGGCGACAGTAAAGGGCGGATCAACATTATTTTCAAAATAAAGGTGCATTTAAAGGGGCGCAACTGGAGAAAAAATAAAAACAAGGCGAAAAAAAAGGTGGGCGTATCTCGTTGTCAGAATGCTTTAGGGCGAAATAGAGGAGGGCGAATCCCGTTGTCAGAATGATTTAAGGCTCATTTGAAAAGGGTTGGCAGGAAAGCGCAGATTTTAGCCATAAATGCACAAATTTAATGTAGTATTGTTAGGAAACTATAAGACAGTGTTATTTTACGTCGATTTTTGGTATTGATGTCAATGTTAGTCACTTCCTTTGACATTACGATTTAAAAATGTACTAGCAAATTTTCAAACTGATATTCCCCAATGTTTATCCTTTGCCAGTTGCGCCCTTATCGCAAATCACTCCGGAATTTATCTACTGGTGGGGTAAATTTTTAAGTTCGATATCCATGTCTAATTTTTTTGTTCAAATACACTCGCGGAACACTTTTAAAACATAGCCTCGAAATTTTTCTGAATATCTTAAAATGGCGGAGAATCGCATTGACAGATGCAGAAAAAATACCGAACAGTATGGTGAACAACAACAAAAATTCAGTAAAACAATTCCGGAATACTTCGTGATAAAGGCGAATCTACAAATTGTAAACAAATAAAGATTTTACGTGAAACGTATTAAGTGAGCTACTGTCTACCTTTAAACTTTGAGAAAATATTGTATCTTTTTTCTAACTATTGAAAAACTCGATATTTGTTAAAGGCGAAATCTATTTTTTTCAGAACAAAAATAGAATTAGGAATACGCCGCCCTTTTCGTTGTTTACGTGTAAAAGGCGAAACTTGACTTCATGTTGAATAAAGGGCGGAATAGAAGCTGTCAACAAAACTAACATAAAAGGCAAAAGGCGTATTCCTACATAGTAATGTAAACATGGCCTATAGAAATAAGTGACTTTTCACCTACGCACACTAGGAAACGTGTAAACCCGTGTAAAGTTGTTTTTGTTTCCTGCAAACTGGAAATTGTCGCATCTCGTTGCTTCGACTTTTATCACTTTTTAACATTTTTGGTCGATTATGTTCAGCAACTTCTTCCGATTTCTGATCACGAATGAAAAAAATTCATTCAGAAATAAGTTTAAAACATATGATGAGTGTTCAACTGAATATTTGTCCAGCTGTTAAAAATACAGGATTGCAAACAAAACAGATATTTGTAAATATTTTCCTCAACTCGTGTCACTAATACATTCGTACATAAAAAGGTTTATAAGAAAGGTCGATACTGTCGAGCAGCTCAAAATAAGGCGCAAAGTAAAGGGCGATACTGTCGATAAGATTTGAAAAGGCGCATAGTAAAGGGCGAAACAATAAATTCTTGAAAATACTACGTAAAGCCACTGAAATTCAAGTTTTATGTGTAGCATGTACGAAGAAAGAGCAATTTTGCTATTATTAGCATATTCGGATGACAAATATATTGTTGAATCGTTATTTAGGATTTAAATTTGTGAGTGAAAATTTTGTTTGCCTTATTTGAGTTATGTTTTTTTATTTTATTTTTTTTTTAAGGGGGGATTTGTTAGTAGCTTAAATATTTATGATAAATATTAGTAAATAATGAGTATGTGTGTCCAATCACAAATGGTGACTTCTCAACACTGTTAGAAATTTGTAATTTTAATTGTTAGGATTTGTTTGCTTTCGAAATTAGGACTTATCATTCGTAGGGATTTAAACCTACTTGTCAGAAAAGGGGAAGTAAACTTACAACTAACTTAATTGCTAACTTATTGGCTATAAAGAGAGCTTATCGTAGCAATTGAGGATTGCAACGATTTTTGTCGAAAATTGTTAATAATTTTATTTGACATAGCTTCTAATGGTTCAACACCAGTAAGTCTATGTAATTCGAGTGTACCAAACCAAGGAGGACGCTTCAAAATCATTTTCAGAATTTTATTCTGAATCCTTTGGAGCGTTTTCTTCCTTGTTGAACAGCAACTTGACCAGATCGGTACAGCATAAAGCATTGCTGGTCTAAAAATTTGTTTGTAAATCAAAAGTTTGTTCTTTAAACAAAGTTTAGAATTCCTGTTAATGAGAGGATATAAACATCTCGTATATTTGATGCACTTGGCTTGTATACTCTCAATGTGCTCTTTGAGAATAAGTTTTTTATCATAAATTAGTCCCAAGTCCTTGTCGGACCAACTTAAAATAACCCCATTCATCTTGACAACGTGATTATTGTTTGGCTTGAGGAAAAAAGCCCTAGGCTTATGCGGAAAAATTATCATTTGAGTTTTAGAAGCATTGGGAGAGATTTTCCACTTTTGCAAGTAGGAAGAAAAAATATCTAAACTTTTCTGCAATCGACTGCATATGACACGAAGACTTTTTCCTTTTACGGAAATGCTTGTGTCATCGCAGAACAATGACTTTGTGCATCCTGGAGGCAAATCAGGAAGATCTGAATTTGAGTTATTTTGTCATTGTAAGTTTCGCCCTAATCACGAAGTAGTCCGGAATTGATGGTTATTTAGCAACATCCAGGTAGGTGCTGATAGACCGTAAAATATTTACTGAACTATAAAAAAAATGCAGAAAATATTTTAGTTTACAGAAGAGGTCAGTAATGTTTTTTGCTGAGCTCGTCAAGTAAATTTTATTCAACAGTATTTCGGCAAAAACAATTTTTCATGAAATTACAGGAAAGCCAATTAAATTTTAAATTTACTGAACGTGACCGTTATCAAAATTACCGAACAATAAAAACGAAAATAAGTGTGTAGATATAAGTCGTTTTTTACTTACTTTTTACGCGATTGATGCGTGCGCGCAAAAAAGGAATCGCGTAAATAAAAATCGCGTAATTTTGATCAAATCGCGTTAAAAAGGTCGCTTCGTTGCAAAATCTTTCGCTATGTGGTAAGTGTATGTGTGTGTGTTACATCTTGGCTCATAAACAATATTTTCCATGTCACATATCGCGTAATTTCAAGAAAATCGCGTAAAAAAACGTGTAAAATAAAATCACGTAAAAAAAGTAGCGTAAAAACAGAATTCAGTGTAAACGTTTAAAGTCGTTTTTGTTTCCTACAAACTGTAAATCATTGCATATCGTGATTTCCACATTTTACCACTTTTTGCTATTTTTTGCTGACAACGTTCAGCAGCTTCTCCCGATTTTTAAGGCCTAAAAAAAATGGTTTCGTTGCGGCTGCATTTGCGGCAATTTGACAGTTAGCCCATACATTTTCTGTCAAAATAACGTCAACGCAACGCAAACGTATCCGTGCCGGAGATATTTTCCCTCTCTTTATTATTTGCCTATGATGGATATCGTGTGATGGCTGTTAAAATAGGTTGTGGGAAAAAGAAGCGTAAGGAGTTCGGCAACTTACCGACAGTCTTCGTGCAAAGAAATGTTGATGATGCTGTAGTTGAAAAATACTACAAGGTATACAGCCCTAGGGTTGTATGAAATGGTGACGTGGGACTAAACACTGTAATTGGGGAATTTTTTGTTACAAAATACACAGAGTCTGCGGACAGAGTCAATGTGCTTGCTCAGCGACTGTACGTATTTTCATTTTCAGCCTCCTCTGGAAATCAATTTTTGATATATATTCAACAACACTCGAAAGAATATCGTTTATATCTGACGTTATTATGCCAGTAGTATTTTTTTGTGCAAACAACATGTATTTGACAAGGCACAAGCATATCGTGCTTGTTGAAGAAGCACCAAGAATTTCTCATAATGCGTCAAAGTCAGAATTAACTCTATATCCTCAGAAACCAAATCCAATAATACTTACGTTATCATAATGAATGGGTTTGTCTTATTTAACTCTAATTAAATCAAATCTAAAACATGGATCATACTTTCAAAATAATATGGGAGCCCTTAGAAAGGTTCATTAATTGGCAAACATAAGAAGATATTTTAAACAAAATTATTAACAAGTTCCAGCAAAAAATCGTAGCAATACACAATTACATTTTTATTTTTTGCTAGACAGTTTTTTTCATTTGTCTACAACTACATTCGCTGTATAACGAAGACAGGTAATATACGATTATTATGGTAAAGCATAGAATAACAATATATCATCTAACAATTTTGAAATGTAAAAAGAGATTTTGTATGAATCCTAGTAAATAAACAAAAAAATCACAAGCATTCGCAGGCTCTTACCCTTCTATAAATGTATCTATTTAGGAATTCACTCTTTCGATACTATCCGGTCACGATAATTTAGTGAATATCCAAGATAAAATTAAATAAATATCCGTTGCAAAAATCTACAATTCTTGTTGAGTAATTTGTGGTAATCATATTTATGAGATAAACTTTCAATCACCATCAACAGCAGCATTGCAGTTTTTCCTCAATTGCACACGAATAGAAATGTACGAACCAAAGCGTACCACTGCAATACGAATAGTAACGCTGCAGTACGAATAGAAGTGTACCGCTGAAATGTACGAATAGAAGAGTACCACTGCAATCATAGACGACGAGAGACCTGCGGTTCTTTACTCCACTGGTACTGTTGCTTTTACCAGCATGTTTTCTTTCAAGACATCAGTTTTTATTAGGTTCTTCAGAACCTAACACGCAGGTTTAGAAATTGTTCAAGAATGGGGATTGTTTCAACTTTTCGGAAAACTTTTACCTTCGAGACATCATATTAGTCTAAGCTCATGGAAGCAAAAATAAATTGACCTATTGGGACGGGGAGACTCTGTCAATTTTTATTACGATATTGATACAGAGAATTTCACAGGGAACGGATGGTGTCCATTCACGTCGTCTGTGCTAGGAATGCTCGCATGTAATTGGTTCATTATTCGCGTGAATTTGTTATTGAAACTTTTTATCAATTTTACCGCTAAGCAATGAAATTAGAGTGATAACTAGCATATTACGAAATTGTTATACATTTTATCTATCCAACAACATATTGGTTAGTGTTATCCATCATGTGGTTATGCTGTTATTAACGTTTGAAATCTGACGCAACATTTGCCAGTTTCATTTCCAATTTTACAGAATGCATCCCAGTATAGTAAACAAAGACGTAGTCCCACGTCAAAAAAGCCTTGAATCCTCAGTTTATACATCCTTGCATTAATTGGATACCACCGGATCACGTGTTGACGCATCCTTCCCAGTACTTATCAACCGATTCCCAGTTCGTTGGCAATACCACAGCTGTGATAAAAAGTAGCCGTCCGATGCCTGCTTTTCTACACCTTCTGTTCTGTCCAGCTAAGTTCCTGCAGTGGTACAACTTCGATGTTGCGTGGATTTACTTGCCGTAAATAATCCTTTTGCTTCCCGGGCAACATAACGACTTACGGTTCCATCTTCCGAGTTTCCAATTCAAAGTCTATCTTCATCGCCATGGTCTTTGCTTATTGTTTTCCTTGATCATTCGTATCTTTTTATTTTTATTGGGCGGCTTGTTGGACCTTCCCCAACCCCCTGTTTCGCCGAAGGACTATGGTGTCAGCTCTGTTTAAAGCTCCACACTGACACCACTATAATGATCATCGACTGCTAACATGGAGATCAGACACTGTTTTGAGCCAATCTTGGTGAACAGACGCTCCTCTATCACCGATATCACGATTTCCTCTATCACCGAAAGATCTATGTACGCACCAATGATCACGTCGCGCCTTCTCACATAGCTAATATTGGATGACAACATTGCTCAGACTACACCAACCAGTTGTGTACAGGTTTCAGCTGGCAGTCTAATGTGATTATATGATCCATAGAGGAGTGAGATAGGAACTTGTAAGGGCCGATGCTACATTTGACACTCTTTCAAGTTACCAGCTCACCGTTTGAAGCTCAGGCTAATAACACAGTGACTATAAGTTGAAGGGCTGAAAAGTATAAAGACCATCTTTTTAAACCTCATCTGCGTGACTCACTTCAACTTAGAAAAAAATAAATGTATAAAATACCAGTTCATTAAGCAGACAGTATGTGCAGTAGGGAAAGCGAAAATAAGCGAACTGGAAATATGATACAGATTTGGAAAAATATACCGCATCCCGACGGGACTTAAACCCGCAAGCTCCCTGTCTCCGGCATGGTGTTAACCAATTAAACTACGGGAGACGGTGGTACTGTTCCACAATCTATATCGTATCACATTCCACTGCCGACTTATTCTATTGCTCATCCCTAACTACACACACTGCTGTGCAAGCGTTATTTATAGACTGAAAGGAATGTCTCATAACACACAGAAGAGTCAGTTGATGCTGATAACTCTTATAGACCTGTGTGGTCGAGACAATTTTATGAGTGGTATAAAATACCACTCATCAAATTTCAAATATGCGAATTTTCAGGAAATTTTTTCCCGAGTCTGCATAGATTAGCTTTTCCAGCAGGTCTTGAGGTACGAAGCTGGCCTAACAAGCCAATCGTCGTAGGGTCGGTGTCAGTAGGGTCGTAGCGCTAGCCCCGCACTACACTAAAACAGTTGGCTGCGAGGTCTGTGTATATAAACAGTATCGCACGCTTAGCCTTGGGGCTAATAGCGGTCTCGATCAACTAGATTATAGTTGAGAGGATTCGTTATCGATATTGTTTTTGGCACATTTTGCATGTGTAGGATGAGTACAACGATACACCGTGCCCCAGTGCTGAGTTGAGAAAATTTCCAGCTCGAAAAGTTCCTTGACTCGTTCGGGAATCGAACCCGATATCACAACCGTGTGGGAGAGCTAGCCGACCGACATCGCTAACCACAGAGCCACAGGGATATAAACAGAAGGTTGAATTCTGAATCGGAATGTAGCACAAGGCTTTGCTTTTTTTATATTAAATAAGAGTGAACTGACTATTTTACGGGTTTCAGGGCTATAAGTTGACATGTTTTGTTTTAGATCCGCACAAATCTCCTGTGACAGTAAATATTCGGTTTTATGTACTATTTTTGACGTAGAATACGTCTTATGGCAACATATACAGGAATCTAATTTCAAAATCGAAAACATCGAGAGCGTCACGAAAATTGTCCAATTTCAAACGTTTTAAACTCAGTCAGTTTCCAACCGATTTCTGACATTTTTGCAGCAATCAATTGAAAAATCATTTAAGCACCCGTCCAAATGCAGAAAATTGTAATCGGATTGTTCGAACTATTGTATTGAAAATTGTTGAACCTTGTCGAAACGTAAATGTCGACCTTTGATTTGTCGCTTGCTCACACACTAAATCACACTAAATAAAAAATTTGCCATGTTGAAAAAAATTATTCAGTTGTCAATAAATGGCATTGACAAATACAATTAACCTCAAAGTTTATCTGAAGAATTTCTGAGCTAGTTAGCCTGAATCACATAATTTTTCGCGCAAGTCTAACTAATTGCAGCAATCAATTGTAAAATTATCTACACTATCGTAAAATGCAGAAAATTCTTATTCGAACTGTTATACTATAGATGGGGAATGCACTATTTGCCATTGTCTATAGCCTCTTCGTAGCCATTACCTAAATTAAAATATCTTAGTGCAACTTGATACAAAAGACAGCCTCAAAACAATTCAATTTCATTCTTGTTTTGGATACGGCAGCAAGTGAAACCGCGGTGCCGGCTACAGAGGTAAACTTCATCTGGAGCAAAGAGACTATTAAATTAATTAACCCCAATTGAGTGTATTCCCAAGCCTATTCCAAGAAATACATTGACATAAGACAGGTTGTCGTATTCTACGTTAACCTTGCAGTCGTGTCTTATAAACAACCTCTTCAACTATTTACTATTTGTATAGAATGATGGATGATTTGTGTGGTTGTCTTTCATTGATGCTTTCAGCTATCTTATCGAAAATTATCAATAACAAACAATCATAAAGGTTTCCGGTGATCTAAACCTGGAGAATAATAAAATTATCTTATTAGCGTATCGGAAATAATACTACTTTTCGTCGGTACTTGAATTTGAAAATCGAAAACCTCATAGCACTATCCTATTCAAAACCAATTGTTAGGTTTGGACACGCAATAAACTATTACTCCGTTATTTATTTATTATTTTACTAAACAATATTGGCTGGAAGTTTGTAAAAAAAAAATATTTTGACATGTATATAAAAAAGTATTTTTTACGGGTCCAATCATTCTTAAAAAAGTTCATTCAATTAGGAATGGCTCGAAATAAAATCGTAAAATTTTAAAAACAGTTCTCTTTTCATCAAGTCTGCATAAAACTAAGCCTGCAAGTCCGGCCTTGTAGGTCTCGAGGCCAGGCTTAGGAAAAAGACTGGAGAGCGACACAATACTGATGACTTTTCTCTCTTCTCACTCTAACAGCCTCATGAATAAGCTATTCATGAGAGCTCACAACAGTTCATTCTTGCGCATGTATTTTGTTCGTTCGGACATGACAGCCTAGTTTGCTCATTTTGAGGATGTCCTGTCCTGTTGGCTTGGGCTGCGCTGTTGACAGCCTGCTGATCGACTGCAGCTGTCATCGACTCACACTTTTCCGTTTCTCCTTTTTCATAGGCCGGTGTGGCGTATTGAATACAAAGCAAACTGTTTCATACGTGTTTCCATTGTTGATATTATTCCCCACGTAAGAAAAAACGTGCTTCGCACCATCTCTCTTTTATTCTTTCATCGGCCTTACTGTCGTGAATCATAATCACCTGACATCCCGCTCGGATTCGTGCCGAAGGATGTCGAAGATTATAGGCTGTCATTTGCGACAGTTTGGAATAACCAACAGACATAAGCAGATGAAAAATAACAGATCGTTTGGCATTGCATGTGTGTGCTGTCATCAGGTACTGTCGGGTTATGTACCGAGTGTACGGGGAGCAGGGAGGGTGGTGCAATGCAATGACAGCCAAATCAGTTGAAAACTTGCTGTCATGTATATGCAGTCTTTTTCATTAGCTTGCTCGAGGTACGATGCTAGTCTAACAAGCCAGTCATCGTATGTTCGAATCATGACTCGAAAGAAACTGTTAATGTTATGTTAATTTGAGCAACGCAGCGCAATTGCGTTTGAAGCATTATCTGCCGCAGATCATATCGCCTAACTGACTCGCACGTCGTCTTGAAATTCTCAAAGAAGTACAAAATTTGCAGGTTGCACTCCTGTCGCGGACGCAGCGAAAATATTTGAAACCTTTTCGAATATTCATTGCGTAAATTCCGATATTATAGATTCATTCAATTCAGAAATTTAATATTAACCTTGTGGCATTGCTCTTCCTGTTAGAAATAATTTATAGGAAACTGAATGTTGGTAACACATATGCGAGGAAACGTTAAAAATAAAAACGAATAGTAATACATGGTAAAGGTGAAAATACTGCCGAGTCCGACAGTGGAATAGTTTTTATCGCCACGCTCGTTCTGCAGCGCAATTTTCCGTATGCAAAATTTTATTTTAACTTTGTAGATATTAAAGAGATGGGAGACAAATTAGAGCACGATACCAAAACATCTTGTTCAACTTTTATTATATTTTGAAAGTTGAAATCATAGATTTATAAATAATGATGAAGAAATCTGAAAAGAATTGTAAACTTTCTTGCTTGAGAAAGATTTAAAATCCAATTCTATCCATGACGAAGTAATTCATCGACTTTTAGTAGAGGTATGCTTGCATTGCAGTCAATTCACTATTTCAAATGACGCTTACTTTCATTGATTCAATTCATATTTGATCTTTTCCAGCATCAGGAAGAACTTGATATGCTTTCGCGAGAATTGGAGAATATTGAATTCTGTTTAAATGTCTGCTATTAGGTAGGTCAAAGGCAGATTTTTTCAGATCTGACGTAGTACTCCATCAAAAATCCTCCATTTTTAAAGTACAGATGAATAGTTAGTAACAAGGAATGAAATTGTAAGCCATTTATTTCAAATCCCTTTCTTGAAGTGGCAGGAAATTTCACAGAAAATAACTGTATTATAGAATCACACTTTTATTTGTTATTTGACTGTTTTCAAATTAACGCTGTTTCAATGATTTTCCAAATAACTCTATTTTTCACTATAAATTAACTGGTAGCTTTCGCAATCAAAAAAGATTCGAATGCAGTGAATTTAATGCGCTATTTGGATACAAAACAAAAATAACTGCAATCATACAATTTCTGCAAAAGCAAACATTTCCTCATAAAATATACGATTTCCGCAAACGAAAATATTATACCAAAAAGCGTTTATTTCAAAAACGTTTGAATAGAACGTTTCAGTAACGACGAGTTGGTCACTAACATTTTAGCTTTAGTATTGTATATCGATAAAAATGATTGAATTTCTTCTATCAAATGAAAAATTAAAAGAGGCAGTCATATCCCAACTGCTAGTGAAACTCCGCAAACGTTTACTTTAGGAAAAAATATATATTTCATAGTCATGTTCTACAATCATTCAAAAGGTAATTAGAGTTAGCTGTATAAAAATACGAAAACTTATAAATGCTGAGAAACCCAAAGAAATCATACTACTCGTTTAGCGATAATAGCCTAAGTGTACAAATGTTTCATGTGTCATGTCAGTTGAAGTAAATTAGGGCTAATAAAACAGATCTTACTTATTTAAGTGGAACAGAAAAGAACTTGACTATTTGTTTTTTATTCGTTCGAAGGATTGCGCTTTTGTCCTGTAATTGTCTGCAGCGATTTGCTTTGGTGTTGTCACTCAACGCTCTAACGCCTAAATTAGCCAAATCTGCGAGCAGGTAAGTTGCAATAAACCGAAACCAAAGCTAAGTAGTATTCAAATAATCTTTAATGCATCTGTATACTTGAAAATGTATCGTAACACTACGGTGCACATTTATATAAACCTATGATGATATGACGAAAATCAATCTGTTTTGATTTAGGTATTCGTGAGGATAAAAAATTGCGCGGCTGCAAATTATTAAACTATTACGCTATGATTAATTTTTCGTGATGAATAAAAATTAGATCAAAGACCTAAATCACTGCTTGCTTCTGGTGGTGTCACATTTAGTGTTCGTTACGTCAGAAATTGACTTCTCATGTTGTATTATTGTAATGTTTGTTTCAATTTTTCGTCCTCCTAATATACGCCATTGGTTTAAAAATCGGTTTTAGACGTTCACTAGTGACTAGATTTTACCTTCTGTTTTATTTGTAACCGAATCAAATGAAATAACAATATCGAAATTCAAGCTATCCAGTAGTAAATAAATCGCAAGAGATATTCAGCTTCCGTCAATTTTATTACAAAAATTCTTCGCGAAAAAATATGCCCAGAAAAGCAATGAAGTACAAAGAATCCGGTAGTTGGAGTCCTTTCACGGCAGATCTTGTTGAACTGAAATCTGAATTTGAACTAGTCTCAGTATGTGTTGAACCCTCATATTTGAAATGTTTTCGCTAAAATATCCAACAGTTTTTAACTTTTATCTTTTGATCTTAGGTGTAATCGTTCAGCTAGTTATTGTTATATCCTACTGATAGTTATAATCATAGAAATCTCGCGACAAAATATCGCTCGATGGAAATATTCTGCTTTTGAACGTAGGCCTTCATAAGTTCGATGCAATAGCTAGCAGCTTGGCAGGGATGTTTGTTTTGGTTGGTATTTGCAATGAAATTCACGCCGTAGGTTTTTGATTGGTGTAAATCTTACAAAAATTTGGAAGCGATTTTCAGAATAAAAAAATATGCAGGTCATATCGATGAGTGAGGTATATAGATATTTCATTTAAAAAAAAGTGTACGCTTACGCCCATACACTATTTTTGTGACGTGTTTGAAAGTTACAATGGCACAAAAATGTGTGACAACAAATTGATTCTTTTTTTTTCATTTGCACTGTGCGAAACATTTGTCTTAATTTTTGGTTAATTGAGAACTAATGCTTAGAATATATACTTATCATTCGTATTCTCTCCCAAAACATCCATGAACCATCCAATGAACATTCGAGGATTGATTATTGTTCAGCTGCATCTCTACCATGTTTTGTTCGGTTTACTTAATCCTATGTACAAGAGATTCCGGTAGAGCACGAGATACTCAGAAGACTTCTTACATCACAACACACTTTCGTTGACGTCGTTTGAGTGGTTCCGGCCGTAGAACGGCTCGTACGGCTTCGTCGAATACCTGTTTGAGGCCACGCTGCGTCAATGCGGAGCACTCCATATATTTCACCGCGCGAACCTTGTTGGCCAATTTTTGTCCCTGCTCTCTCTTGAGTGCGGACAGACCTTGTTCGGCCAGTGCGCTTAGCGTTTCTCGGTCTTCCCGTAAATCGATTTTGGTACCTGAAGAGCAAGATTTTGATCCATTATTGCTATGTTTACTATATACAGCCCGAATTCATTGGTTGGAACAAGTTGCAACACGTGTTCGTTAATCAGGTGACTTCTGGGCAATTTATTTTAGGGGGAACGCTGATTTAATGGCGGTAGAACTGTATGCTCTGCTGTCTTGTTACTGAGATGTGTAAATTACGTGCCTCGTCAATATTGTAAGGCAAATGTGAAAGATATATAAATTTCAATAATTTTTGGTGAATTCCAGCTGAAATTTTTATTGCTATTGAAAAGATATGTCGATCAACATGGTACAAGTTTGAGGAACATTTCAACTAGAGATCAAGATATTAATGTTTGAAATCCGGTCGGTGGAGGCAAAAATGTGTGCAATCGAAAACGCGCTTGTCTAAACAGTCATTGAGTTAATGAGCATGCTCTGACGTCCAAGTCCTTACCCTTTAATGCAAATAAAACAGCAATTGGAAGGGTAATAATATTGTTATACAATAAGAATATAAAGCGTTTGATTTCTACTTACACATATTATAATCTAGCAATTCTGACTCAGAAGATCGTTCTTACCTTCCAAGAGCACTTTTGCCTGACGAAGCAGAACTTCGAAGTTCGTCAAATGTATTCAAATAATACAACCCAACACCTCGTTCCACCATTTCGTTTCACTTTTATGATAAAAAAGTAAGTAAACCAAAAGCAAAAAGGTTCACGACGTTCATTCTAGATATTTAGAATGATGTAGGAATAACGTTTGATAATTTTTCTCTTGAAACTTTCAAAACATAAACATCAAGGGTAATTGACAAAATTTGTCAAAAAACGTCAAAGCTGTTTTATTGCAGGGGATACAGATCCTCTTTGAATTAGTACATGAACATGAAATTTCAGCTTGATAACATCAGGTTTTCAGGTCAACAGAAAATTTTTTTTTATCAAAAATGTGATGCGCAATGTTATACTGTAGTAGTATTGCAATGTAGACGACCACGAGCAATTTAAAACGAGACTGAACAGCAAAACTTACCAACTAGGATAATTGGTGCATCCGGGCAGTGATGTTTGATTTCTGGGTACCACTTGGAAGTGACGTTTTCGAATGACGATGGACTCGCTACGCTAAAGCATATGAGGAATACATCAGTTTGTGGATAGGAAAGTGGCCGTAACCGGTCGTAGTCTTCTTGCCCAGCGGTATCCCATAATCCGAGTGATACTTGTACTCCGTCCACTACCATGGGCGCCGAGTAGTTGTCGAAGCTTTATCAGCATCATATATGAAACATATAAAAACAATACCCATTGAAGCGCGCTATTTTTTCTATGCTTCGTGAGCATGCAACGAACTGTAATGTGAAACTTACACCGTGGGAACGTATTCGCCGGGAAAGCTATCCGTTGTGTACGAAATAAGCATGCATGTTTTGCCTACCGTTCCATCGCCGACAACAACGCACTTAATGGGTCTTCCTGAAGCCATCTACAGCGAGGAAAAATAACAAGAGATGCGTTAAGCACAGATTTCGACATATCACCAAAATTAAGCAATGGGATCCACTTCAAAACCATCAAAATCTATTTTTATACCAAAATCATCAAGCATGCATCTGTTCTCTATATGCAGGCCAATTTCTACTAGATATCGACCAATTTACTTTAATAGTAGGTCGCGTTTCTTTTTTTTGTGTAGGAAGTAACATGCGCATCAAAAAGTTCAATCAGCTCAGCTCACACTGTATCAGTTGATTAAGAGAGTAATGTATTACAGTAGAAACTATTGCGATTTGAAATGCATCTTGTACGCGGATTCTGGTCTTATCTTGTTTTATTACCGCACTTTTCGGAAAACATTATCGCTTCATAGCGGATGTTGAACGGCGAAAGATGAGCTAATTTATCAAGGAAATGCAAAGCATCAAATATTATATTTGCCACTTGGCTCATGCATTCTCATTTAGAAAATCACTTTCTTCTCGTTTCGTTTAAAGCAAAAACGAGATATTGCAGAGCCGACCGACAACGCCTGGTTTTGTAGTAGATCACGTACTAAACGAATGCATACCTGTATTACGCTTTTTAATGGTTGTTACTTTGCAAATAATTAGAGAAACAATTAAACACTGTAAAACAAACACTTTTTGTCCTAATCGTTTAATTATCTGAAGTCATTTGGATGAAATAAATGCACAAAAAATGTTAATCACTTCTCCACCTCAGTCATGCAAAAGCAGCTGTATGTATTTGAGAAGGGAGGTGGACAACGCAAACGTCAAAATCGTCACACAAGCATTTGCTGCGCGAGCGCCGCTCAGTGTCCGATGCTGTAAACACAATATTTCGACGAGGGGTACCGAATAAAGTCATTGGAGTTTTAGTCTGGCGAACAGAATTTCTGTACAATAATGTATTATCAAAAATTTCAGGCGGTGAGAACGGAGCCAAAACACTAAATGATATCAACTCTATTTATGTCACAAACGAGAAAAGTGAAGTTTAAATCGGAACCTCTTGAAACAGCTTGCTGGGTAATTTAATTTCACAATGATTTACTCTGCAACACCAGCATATAGCTTACCGAAGTGGATTTCTGGAACTGGTTTACCCGTCAAAAGCGGAGCCGTTCGACTGTACTGTGTACTGAAATTCGAATTGTGATTTTGTAGTATTTAACGAGAAAGATATTCAATTAGGCTCTACTAATATGAGTAGTCGAGTCTCGAGCGTACCATATGTTATTAAGTTTGAAATCATCAGTCACAAAATTCCATCCAATGATAAACTCTTAATTATATTATTTATGTGGTAGTGATAATACATTATTGGCAACACTGTAGGTGCCATAAAACAGATACACCAAAATGTAGATAATAAGAACGGCATAAATAAAAGTACACTTGTAAAGCATACACGTGCGGTATTTTAATCCCAACATTTTTGGCAACGAAGATGGAATTTCGCGATCAAGTTCGGCGATCGAGTGCTTAAATGCGAAAAGGAACTGTTCGAATACGAATAAATCGGATAGGTGAATTGTTTCGGAACGTAAAAACGTAGTGCTCATACACGTGCGGCTACATTGAACCTAACCTTACAGCGGAAGATGGACAAAGCAAGTTTAGCACCTGTTGATGTCATGGACACAGCGTCAATAGCAAGCCGGTGGACGAAGTGGCGCTTCATCTTTGCCTGGAAGCGAATTGTGTTTCACTTCCGTCGCGTAAGCGTTCGTACTTATTACACTTTGCTGGCCCCGAAGTACAGGACATATTTTATAATATTGGAGGGCATGATGCGAGTGCTCCCCCAGGCACTGATGTGTTTTCAGAAGCTATTTGTTTGCTTGACGCGCACTTCGCCCCGCTCAGCAATGTTCCTTACGAGCGATGTGTGTTCCGGAAAATGATGCAACAGGAGAATGAGCCGGTTAAAACGTTTATTCATCGACTCCGGGATCAAGGGCGAGGATCACGGAGCAAGTATTTGACAACTGAGACAAATCGCGCGAAATGACCGATGGTCGAATATCGACCATTTTTGATTTGTATGAAACTTTGCACACGTATTTGGCTTAGAAAACAGCATTTTTCACAGGTGGAGAGATTTTTTACACCCATGTGTTACATTCTAAAAGGGCGTATGCCTTTTGGCATAGGTTTTATTCGAAGCATTGTAGCCCAGAAACCGTTGTTTGTATAGAAAAACTGTCTGAGAATGAGTTGTAGGGAATTAAAAATGCACCATAAAAAAAATATACACTACAAAAAAAGTCCAGGATGGAGAAATGAAAAATAATTTTTTTATGGTAGATTATTTTTTTTATAAAAATTCTAATTCAAACATTTTTCAAAATATTTGTATTCTAATGATTTTAAAAGATGCAGAGAGTCATTTTGAATCAAAAAGCTCTTGGTAGTAAACATTTTAAAGGCATCGGTTTTCGAGTTATATTAAATTTAAGCTCAAAAAATTATTAATATTTCGGAAAATACACGTTTTTCTTCAATTGTCCATGGTTCTCCAGCAAAACCATACGTTCATTGGAATGCTTGATCAAAAATATACAATTCATTTTTTGACAACAAAACGATTGCATAAATAACTCAAGCGCTAAACCTTAGCCTACCTACACGTTCCCCCTTGCCGAATGTTTTATAAAAAAATATGTTTGTCGTGCAACACTACCTACTTGTTTACTAATAATAACTGTTTGTAAAGTACGCAACCAATAACTACTGGGTTACCTATAATATCTGTTTTCGTATATAAATACGATTGCACTACTCCAGATGTGTTAGTAACAGTTTGCATTTTGTGAAGATGAATAAAGTGAAAATGGAATACACCAAGCCCAAATGCTGTAAACCCTTTCCTGATTATCGGTGCTCATCAAGCTTACGCGAATTAAACGAAAACGTTATTGCAAAATTAAAAATATTGAACAGTCACAGTTTGTGATTCGTGTAGTTATTGGAATAATAGTCAAGCCACCATTCATCCCTTCGTTGTTTACTATTCAGAATCTGGAACACTTAAGAATATCAGCTTCATCATAATATCGGAAGTACTCCATCATGATACTGTTGCGGTTCAGGTGTTCATTGCCAAATTAATGAGTTTTTTGGAAACAACAATAGAGTTGAAAAAAGCTATATTAATGTCTGATGGAGCTGCCTCGCAATATAAAAATAGAAAAAACTTACAAGTCTTTGCAAGTTCAAAACAAAATATAACGTCGATGCAGAGTGGCATTTTTTTGCGACATCTCTTGGTAAAGGCCCATGCGATGCAATTGGTTGCATATTAAAACGAATGGCAGGAAATGCAAGTTTCGCTAAAGAACATGAGCATCCCATTACAAGCGCAAAAGAATTGTATGATTGGTCTAATCAGAAAAGTAATTAAAATTCATCAAAAATATTATTTAGTTGGGTATCATATGAAGAATATGAACAAGGAGTAACAGAATGGAGCAATATTTTCAAACAATAGCTGCCACACAAAAGTATTACTCTTTTGTTCCGATTTCAGAAAATAAGATACAAACGAAGCTGTTTTCAAAAGATGACGAATCATTTACTTATCATGTATATAAAATATAAGGTGAAACTAGTTCTGTAAATTATCTATGTCATAAAAAAATATGTTCCTAAGATAATAAAACTCGAAAATAAATATTTGATTCTTATATATATTTATATCACTTAGAACATTCAACTATTTTCTTGAGAAACGTTCGCCCAATCGTTTTGTTGTCAAAGAATGAATTGTATATTTTTGATCAAGCATTCCAATGAACGTATGGTTTTTGCTGGAGAACCATGGTCAAATTAAGAAAAACATGTATTTTCCTAAATAATTATAATTTTTCGAGCTTAAATTAGAAATAACTCGAAAACCAATGCCTTCAGAATGTTAACTACCAAGAGCTTTTTGATTCAAAATGACTCTCTGCATCCGTTAAAATCATCAGAATACAAATATTTTGGAAAATGTTTGGATTAGAATTTTCATAAAAAAAAATAATCTACCATAAAAAAATTATTTTTCATTTCTCCATCCTGGACTTTTTTTAAAAAGTTGCGTATTAACGTCAAGTTTCTTTTAAAAAAAAATAAAGAAAAATTCAACTTTCTTTTTAAATTGAAATTTAATGTTTATTTTTAATTTTTTTGGTCAAAAAAAATTTTTTTTGTACAGTGTATATTTTTTTATGGTGCATTTTTAATTCCCTATAACTCATTCTCAGACAGTTTTTCTATACAAACAACGGTTTCTGGGCTACAATGCTTCGAATAAAACCTGTGCCAAAAGGCATACGCCCTTTTAGAATGTAACTCATGGGTGTAAAAAATCTCTCCACCTGTGAAAAATGCTCAGTTTGCTAAGCCAAATACGTGTGCAAAGTTTCATTCAAATAAAAAATGGTCGATTAAATTTTCGCGTATTTCCAGGCGATTTGAAATGATTTTGCTCAACTAGGAATCGGATGCCTTAAGGGAAGCGGTATTGAAGAAAAAGCTAATGACGGTTCAAGGAATTGCGAAGGAGGGTCGAGTGCTAGAAGCTGTGAAGCGGAATCGGGACCAAGTGTAGAAGCTACCGGAAGAAACGCAGCTGAGGCTGGTTAAAAAGAAGGGACGTGAAGAGGTTTGCTTCTACTGTGGTAACACAGGACATTTCGTTAATGACAAAAAGTGTCCAGCCAGATCCAGAACCTGTTATAGGTGTCAAATTGTTGGGCACTTCAAAAAGATGTGCAAAACAAAATCGAAGTCTGGAAAAACGTCGTCTCGGAAGTCAAAAATTCAACAAGTGCGAGAGGCACACGATACGATATCATATTCTTCAAGCGAATGTGCAGTGGAGATTGATTCCGATGATGTCCAGCAAGTTCATGCGACTGGTTCTGGTTTAGAGACAACGACTTGTTTTGTAGGCGGCATCAAAACGGAATGGATCATCGACTCGTGACGTCAACGTGATGACTCGAGAAACATGAAAGCGACTGAAAAACCAAGGGTGCACTGTGAGCAAAGAGTGCAAATCGAACAAAGAACAAAAAGTGTATGGAAATGGAAAACTAAAAGTATATAAAATCATTGAGACGTATATCGCATCACGGAATCCAGCTTTCCACGAGTGGTAATGGCGGATAGTGCGCGCAGCCCATTTTGACGTTTTCTGTGGGTCAGAGAATTTTCAATCGGAAATAATGCCTCATTTGGTGGGATGCAAAATATTTAGAAAGATTGATTTGGCAAAGGCATTTCTCCAAATTGAACTGACAACCGCGTCACGCGACATTACCACCTTCGTCACTCAGGATGCTTATTACCGGTATAAGTGGCTTATGTTCGGAATGAAGGTGGCCCCTGAGATTTCCAGCGGTGTATCGAAAGAGTGCTAAATGGATTAAAAGAAGTGGTGTTGTGTTGTGTGTGGTGGGTGTTTATTGATGACTTGCTGGTGTATGCATCATCTAAGGACGAGCATGATATGCGGCTAAAGGTGGTGTTGACTCGACTAGAGGAAGATGGCCTTACTATCAACGAGCCGAAGTGCGAAATTGGGCAGTCGATAGTGAGATGTATGGGACACCAGTTGTCTGCAAACGGAATCCTGCCAACGGACGAGAAGGTCAGTGCCGTTCAAACCTTCCGTCGTCCTGAATCTGCCAGCGAGATGCGTAGCTTTTTTGGGTTGATTAATAAGGAGGGAAAATTTATCCCCAACTTGTCCGCCCTTACAGCGCTCCTTCGTGAAACGGTAGTTAAAGGTGCAAAGTTCCACTGGTCGAAAGAAGCCAGAAAATCGTTCAACGAAGTCAAACAAGCCGTGTCGAACCCCAACATTTGGTCTTCTATAATCCTCACTACAAAACGTTGCTGACTACCGATGCGAGCGTTAACGGCTTAGGTGCCGTTTTGATACAAGCTAACAATTCGAAACCGAGACCAGTTTGTTATGCTAATGCAAGCCTCTCCAAGACGGAGAAGAAATACTCTACGTTGGACAAAGAAGCCCTTGCTATTGTTTGGGCAACGGAGCGATTTGAAATGCATCTCCGAGGCTTAGATTTTACAATCCTCACTGACCATAAACCTCTCGTTCATATCTTTAGTGAGTCTTCCTGTCCGAATGAGCGTCAAGAAAGATGGGTTCTTCGCATGCAGTCGTATCGATATTCCATTGCATACGTCCCTGGTGAATATCGCAGACCCATGTTCCAGGATGTGTAAGACGGTTGACACTGAAACTTACGACAAAAGGTCCGAGGAGGTTCTGAGTTCTATAGTCGAAATCAGCAAACCGGCTGCAATCTCCATGACTCAAATTATTCGTAGCTCCCAGGATGACCCAGAGTTCCAAAAGGTAAAAAAGGCACTTAATGACAACCAATGGAACGCAGAGTTGAAGACATTCGCACCGTAAAAATCCGAGTTCTGCTGTTTGAAGGACCTTTTACTGCGCAGAGGCAAAATCGTGGTCCCAGTCGATCTCCGAGAATCTGTGGTTCAGTTGGCACATACGGGACATCCTGGAAAAGAAAAAATGGAAAGGCGTTTGTGGTCAGCGATGTGGTGGTCGGATGTAGGAGTTGCGTTGAATGCCAGATAGTTCGACCAATGATTGTTCCAGAATCCCTGAGGATTCGCGAAATGCCATCCGCTCCTTGGGTACATCTGAGCGCAGACTTCTTGGGACCACTCCCGAACGGCAAGTATATTTTCGTAATGGTGGATCTTTACAGTCGGTTCGTGGTTGCTGAGTTCATGACTCGTACTTGGTTTTCCGACGTCATCCGTTTTTTGAAGCAAATTCTCACGAGGATGGGTCGGCTTATGTCCTGCAAACCGACAATGCTAAAAACGCACTTCAAGAGTATCTCTACATGTACTCATTAACGCCTCACAGTGTCGCGGGAGTTCCTCCTGCCAAACTGATTTTCGGTCGTAGTTTCCGAGGTCTATTTCCCCATGTACGTGATGAAGTGATTTTCAATGAGGAGAAGCGAGATAAGAATGCAGCCATCGAATACCGTGCGAAGGAAAATCGGAACAGGAAAGTCGGAGCCAAAGAAACATCCATTAACGTCGGAGATGAAGTCTTAATGAAGAACATGCCGCTAACGAATAAATAATTAAAGTTTATCATCCACCCACACCAAGGACAGCTGAGCCACCATCGAATACAACAGCCCAAACACCAATCAACGGTGAGCCTACTGAGCTGGCCGTACCCATCAGTCCACGTCATGATCGACCTCGTCGAATTGTTGCGATGCCAAAACGTTTCGAAAACTTTTATATGATTTAGATGAAATTCTTGTATTGCTTCAATTAACTTCTTCTATTAGAAAATATGAGGTATGTTGTAGTGTTTATACATTATTGGCAACACTGTAAGTGCCATAAAACAGATACATCAAAATGTACACACAAAGAAAATATTACCAAGCGAACACGTAAAAACAACGTAAATTTATGTAAACCTGAATGTTTTCACTGGTTCAGGTAAATAATACGCATAAAAATTGGTGAAAACATCGCAACAGATCAATAAAATGCGAATACCTAATTTCGAGTAAAAATTTGTAAGGAGTTTTTGATATTGATATTGATGAATCAAGGTATTCAATTTTACCTAAATGATGACTTCCGTGCAGGTACTCAAAAATTGGTAAACTACTTTTACCTAAAAGTACCTTCCCGCACAAAAGTGCTCATTTGCGTCAAAAATACGCATATTTGGGTAGTTTTATTTTTCTGTGTAGAGAATATCCAGCTTTTTACGCACCATAATGGCGGTCGCTATAATCCGTGTGTGTAATATGCGGTTTCTGAAAAATTGGCAACACAAATGTTGCCAGATATATTTTTCTTTTGATAGAATATATGAAGACTTCAAACTGACGTAAGCAAAGTGGTCAAAAGGGTGGGTAATTTATTACGAACTTTGCATTATGGCGCGTAAAAAGCTGCATAAGCGGCATAAATAAAAGTACACTTGTACAGCATACACGTGCGGTATTTTAATCCCAACAATTTATTTGCCAATACCAAATAATAATAATAATACACTGTCCATAAGCACGTTACTTTTTCCAAATAATATCAAAAAATCCTATTAAATTTTATTGTAATCGGATTTTTGGTTTTCATGTTATTTATCAAAATGTGAAAATCACAAAAGTTCATTATCTAAGAAACGACACAACCGAATTGAGCAAAATTGGTTTTAAACAGTAGTGGGCACCGCAAACCGAAAATTAAGCGACGCTAATCGCCAAGCCGCTAACCGGAATATTTAGCTCAATAATCGCTAAACGCTAAACCCGCATTAGCAGAACTTTCGCTAATCGCTAATCGCTAACTTAATAATATGTAAATAGTCATTTCGCTATACTGCCGGTACCCGCATAACTGTCACATACTGATTTAGGTCACTTTAAAGTTATCATCGGGAATCGACTTAAATGTTATCATATTTTCTGGAAAAAAAATTTAAATTTATACTTTTGTATGGAAAAACATGGAAAAAAATACCAAGTTGTTTTTGTCCCATATTGAAAGTACTCGCATTACAGTTCCACTGCATAGTGGTACAAACTGCAAACATATAATTTTGCTCCAGATTAGTGTATATCGGATTATTTTAGGCATATAGAAGTATGTCATTTATTCAACTAGACTAATGTTGGTTTCCTGTAGTACAATCTACGTTGCCAATGCTCCTGCCGGTTGCTGGTTGAATTTATATGTGATGGGACAAAATATGCGAGTACTTTTGAAATGTACCCGCATATTATGTCCCATTTTGTCTTTTTTTCAAGTTATATAACGTAAAACCAACTCCATCCATGGTTTTTTGTTCTCAACGATAAATTTGTGGTGCCATGAAACTGTTATGGTCATTGGTTCTGGATGTAATTGCTGGAAATCCGAAAATTCACGGATAATATTAAATCGCCGTTTTCTCAACATGATGTTTTTCATTATGGGACAACTATCCGGGTACCGGCAGTATATTTATTGCTCGTTATTTGTAATATTTGGACCACTTTGATCTTTCGTGGCAAAACAAACGAAAACAAATACTTTTTAGAGCTATTTACAATAAGGGGTCCACAAAACGGTGTTCTTACTTGGATTTATAAAAACAAGGAGTAACAAAAGCTCTTCAGCTTGCATTAAAAATAAATACTTTCAGGAATGTTTTCATAAAAATTAAATTATTATCTGAATCGGAAAAATAGAACCGAAGTTGTCATAATTTCAAGCGCATTGCATCTACAAAAGTTCTTAGTGTCGAAAATTCAATCTAGACCTTGGGCTTGTTCTTTAAAATACTCCTGTGGCTTGTACGATAACTGGGACTCCATTCTAGGGTAAAAAGTCTGACTTTCACTTGTGTCGTAAAGAGAGGAACTCTAGACAGTTAAGACAATTGAACGTTGTTTGAATGAAACATACGTTACAAAAGTAGATTTCGCAGTAAAGTATGTTCATTTTTTGAAGCAATTTACGTACGCCATCAGTAATTCACAGGTTTTCTAAATATTTAGTTCTATTGTCTCTTCTCTACAAAATTTAGCGAATTAGCGATTAGCGTTTCGAAGGCCAAAATTTTAGCGACGCTAACCAGCTCAAAATTAACGGAATCGCTAAATCGCTAGTTGAATATTAGCGTCGCTAATTAGCGATTAGCAAATTAGCGGAATGGTGCCCACCACTGGTTATTACAATACTTTTATTACTTATTAATTGACAGCTCATTCTGGATCATTTTGACACTCCCACAGCTTTGCATCCGTTTCTTCCTCTCAGAGGACAACCATGTCATTTTCCTCGAATCGTTTGATGTTCCTGTACTCAATAAATCTGCCAACATTATACAAAATCTTGATTTATTCTGTACTTGAATCCTTTGCAATTTTCCTCTAAAAAAGTGAAACACTGCCTTTATCACTTACAAAGTGGACTATATACATAAATATAAACAGCAATCAGAACAAACATGATGCGAAAAGAGGCACTGAAATGTGTGTATCACTTTCACGGTGACTCCATGTAGTTTTCGAGCTATGGCCTTGGTACGATATTGCTAGTCTGGAGTTTGTTTGGACATTTCTTGCTTTTTGTATGTTTTCAGTTCATGTCTTTTCCTAATACGTTGGATCATTATCATGCTCGTTTTGAACTCCAAGACCATATCATGAATAGAGGAGATTCGTTTTTCAGAATTCAACACAGGATTAGGTTTTTTGACATCCTTTTTATGTTCATAAATTCTTCAGGAATCACTCATTACCAAACATTTCAATGATCCGCTTTACGCTTGCCGGATAAATTTCAGTTCATTTCACGATTTGGTCTAAAACGACCTTTTAAACACAACGAAGAAATTTGTGTTCATACTAATAACATGTTAATAAGATAATGTAAAAATCACAGGGACGGCAATCTTGTCAGCTAGCATATATTTGACGCGTTACCAATATCATTGGCACTAGCTCCCAAATTATGAAAAGTTTGCCCTTTTCTTGTGTTGAGTCGAGCAAACTAACCAAATGTTAACTGTAATTATTGGAAGCATTTCAGATCGTTTTAGGTAATTTATGGAAAGTTAAAAATATTAGTCGATATAAAGTATATTCAGTGTGTTTCAAAATTAGGTGAAATTAGCTGCGATCGCGAATAAAGTGGTTTTCTGATGAAAAGTACAGAAATGAATGTTTGACATCCTCGTTGGTCTTTTGAAAAAAAAAACATGAACAAATTTAACAAGGAGGAGAATGTGCCCTTCTTTTTTGCTACACTCGAACAAGAAAGATTTATCGGTGACGTAACGCTGGAAGCTATGTCAAATAAAATTGTAACCTTGTAACTTACGACAAAAATCCTTGCAATCCTCAATTTCTACGATAAGCTATTTCGATAGTCAATAAGATAGCAACAAAGTTAGCTAAAAGATAAATTACCTTTTTTTGATAGAACTATGGCAATCAAGAACAATATTTCAAAATTTTGGATTTGATTTTGGTTTTTGATTGACTGTATATTCGTCGCTGTCAAAATTTGACCTTCATGTTTATTGGACACAGTCTTTACTGCCAATTATTAATATACGAGACGATAGCGGGGCTAGCGCTATTATTCTATTGATACTAACAGTCTCTTCCGAGCCAGGGCAGCATTGTACAGTTACTATAATTTTGGTATTAGTCTATCAGTCTTTACGTTTTTGGGACAAACAGGCAGGAATCTGCATATTTTTGGACGAGTTAGTATTTTTACGGGATTTGTATGCAACATCCAAATTTTCAATGGAAAGTTTATTTGTCCTGAAATATTTACAGAATTTAATACTAGCTCAGTTATGTATATATAAAGATACAGTCACATAGACAATGAATCTTCAACAAAAAATGCTTACTCGTTTGCAACCATAACAAAGAATACGTTTAAAAGCCCCAAGCCGGTTTGCTGAAAAGCTCATAATTTATGAAGATAAGTTTTCGGACGAAACTAATATTGATTACTCCGATACATACAACCAATTTAACAAAGTAAATTATCTTGAAAACGAAAATCAAAGATTGTTTATCATCTACGTGTTTTCATTTTGGTCTTAATGCCGGCAGGCAATTTGCTCTAGGAAAATTTATAGCGTCGCTGTCATTTCATCGCACCCCGCAACAACTCCCGAGCAGCCCAGTTCCTAGATGAGAAAATGAATTGCCTATCAACGGCGATCGCTTTTCCTTTGACAAACTATGCGCCAAAGTTCCCAAGCCAAACGGTGGCGAAATATCCGACAAAATTAAATTCGCATAAATTTTCACAGTTTTGCTGAATAGCCACTGTCCGACATTTTTAGCAAGAATGAAGACGTCCGTCTACACAAAAGGAAATCGAGAAGAAAAAGAAACTTCCAGATCAGGAAACTCACAGCACTGTGGGGCGAAATCTGCGGCACAATGAAAAAGCACCGACAGAACAGGACGATGTTTCCGAGAGATTAAAATAAATTTGTTACGATGCTCGGAGGAGCAGACGCATTTGGTTGTACACACAATCGTACAAATACCCTGGTTTTGCACATCCATAGGTGGTCACCATACGTAACGTAGTCATGGAAAACGGAGAAACGAAAGCGGATGGCCAAGTGAACCGACACACTGAAACGCAAGATAGAAGGAAACTTTCTTGGAAACGGTATTGAAAATTCGCAACAGTGATAAATCTCTTTTCCTTCGAACTATGGACGATTTTTCTTACAATGACTTCGAATGGGAAACGTTTCAACTCATCGGTTTTCGACTTTCATCATCGACTATGAGTTACGGCAAACCGTTTGCAGCGATGTTGTCCGGTAAAATAATAGTAAACTAATAGGGTGAAAATTATAATCGTATCTACAATTGTTACTCAAGCGAAATAACACGTGACTGGCTATTGTTCGCGCAATTGGTTTGTTATAGTCACTACCTAACCGGAGGACAATGAAGAGAAATGTGTACAGCTTGCTTTCTAAGCAATTAACCTGAACTAAACCTTGGCCTGCACTTCTCCGTAAGAACAGTTTTTTTTTTGAAAATAAATCAGGACTAGGATTTAAGATTATAATTTACACTAAACCTATTCGCCCAAGATGTAGAACCCAAAGTTGTGACATTTGGGCTCACGGGTTCTGATTTTTTAAACTCCACGGTCCGACATTTTAAATACCTGCGATCAGGTCTAGCTAATGGTTACAAATACAGTCAAACCTGTTTTTGTGCGAGGGATAGGGACCGCACAAAAAAACCGCATAAAAAATCATTTGAAACTTCACGTATTTAATATTTCCACAGCATTATTCAAAAAAAAAACTTTTTTATGCGGTGGATAAGGACCGCCTAAGAAAAAATTTCAGTTAAAAATAACTCGAAAGTTGTTGTTTCTGATTTAGAATACCTATGAGAACAATTTTAAAACATCGGATTGATAAACGAAACTTTTTTAAACATGCTAATCCTCTCAACCGCTTTCCTTCGTAGGCAAGCAATTCGTGACTTTTTCTACGTAGAACTGGCCCAAATAGCAATTTTTGGACGAAACACTTCTGTAATGCGTTGGAATTCATTCCAAGAATCGCAAAAACTAAATGACTGAAAATGTTGTCGGAAGTGGTCCTTTTTCATATACCTACCGCACAAAAAAATAATCGCATAAAAAAGTCGCACAAAATAAATTTCTCACAAAAAAGAGTCGCACAAAAACAGGTATGACTGTAAAGTTAACAAACATTTATTTTCAAATCAAAACATTTATTTTCAATACAAAATTTATTAAGGTAGATTGTGTTGAAGCCACAAACGGTCGACTTCGAGCCACCACTTTGAATTTTTAAAAACACAAGACTCGGAAATAGTTGATGCGTTCCCTGTGAAAACGCTAATTTATGTTTGCCTCACCATAGCAAATGTGAAATAGCGTTTTCACAGGTGACGCATTAACTATTACCGAGTCTTGTGCATTTGAAGATTAACACCGAAAAAAAATTAATAAAAAAATTAATAAACCGAAATTATGAAAAAATCAATGTACTACCAGTAGGGGTGTGCGAAACTAGCTTTTCTGGTGCCGAAACGAAACGAAACGAAATTAACCCTTAATTTCGGTTGCGCCAAATTAGTCGAAACGAAATCAAGGTGGATTTCGAGTTCTCGAGACGAAACGAAATTGGTCTCTAAATTTCGCGAAACTTCGCGAAATTTTGAAAAATAGAATAATTGTTTCTGAAACATAGCATTACAATGATTTGAAACGTTGGAGCGTACGCTAACGAAGTACCCTTCAGCAGCTGATCGCAAGGTGCTTACCTGGTCGACGAAAAGTAACGTAGGTATTCAGATATCGATAAACCGACAATTACGAGAAAATCAAAAATGTTAAAAACTAAAATCTTGATGCATTCATTTATACAGATTATATTGCAGGTAATAGTAGCGCGATAGATACAAATGATATAAAGGTCAAACTCGAAATGTCTTTGTAAATAATAATTTAATAAACTTCTGACCTGATTCTTTTGGTTTGAATGCAACTACACGCAAAACTTTTCCTTATTACTTTAGAAGCAATAGCGCAAAATTGCCTTTCAGGTAACAAATTCATTACTTAAAAGGCAATAAACTTCTTCCCCAGTCAAGTAACAACACATACTGTCATATATTTAGCACGTGTTACGGGAGTACTATCTAATAGGGCATTTGCACAGTGCATATGTATTAGTCATCTGTTGGGCAGGCAAAAGTGACAGCTCCATATGATTAACACGGATCGGCAAGCGCAAATTAATTTAAATAATTATTTTAGAGTACTCAACACGAAAATCACGTGATAAAAACTTATTTCATCAAGCTTACATGTTAATTCATAGCATACAAAATGTGTCTTCAGTATTAAAATTCGGTATGCGGTAAAACTAGGAGTTTTAAAGTTGTTACCCAGGCTAATCGGAGCGGCGCGAATATTAAACAATGAATTTATCGAAAAATATTACATTTCCCGTTGTTACAAAATATTTCGCCGGTAGAAATGTACCTTGGAAATTATATAAAGGTTTTAAAAAGTTTAGATATATTTGAAAAGTACCGGATTCCGAGAACGTTATGTTTGGATTTTGTTTCACTTTCGCTCAGAAAAAATATCGATTAGTATTGATTTTTTTATGTCTAATAAGTCGTTAAACTTGTTAAATTATGTATCGCTATATGTTAAAAATATCTAGAAATTAAAAAAGAGCAGTTTTTTTGATGGGCTCGGTAGATTCATGATCGCCAAAGAGTGTATACGTTCTAGAATTTTTTTTTACAAAATGAAATAATAAAATGATAGTTATCACTATTCGTGGATATTAAAAAAAATGACACCAAAAGAATAAGAATTCGTCAAGTAATTGATGATTAAATCTCTAATCGTCACAACAGAAACAAATGATAAATCTGCAATGTGTGCCCGACATATGCTATGCATGTAGGTATGTGTAGCAAAAGCCCTATAATGGTCGTTTCAACCACATACAAAATTCTTTCTGTCGAAAAATGCTCCCTTTCCGTCTCAAGTCAAAAAAAATCACACACAGTCGCATATGTTGCACATGTTAGGCCTCTACTAGGCTGAATGCCAACGCGAGCGATCGGGCGAGATTCTTGCCGTAGGTAAATAAACAGCCGTAAGTAGAGCTGTTCATTAAACTACGGCAAAAATCTCGCCCCATCGCTCGTGTTGGCGTTCAGCCTGGCAGAGGCCTTACAAGTTTCTTCAATCATCAATTCATCCGGTGTGCGTGTATTATTTCGCTCGTTGTATGCATACGAAGTAGCGAAAAAATATAACAAGAGCTGCCAAGCAGCATTTTCCCCTTCATAGAGTATGCAAACGTTGATGATTTCAATGAATTGAAATGCGCCTTAAAATGACATCACGATCTGTAAACTGCGTTAGGGGCCATCCACATACCACGTGGACAGATTTTTAACGATTTTGACCCCCCCCCTCCCCCTCCGTGGACAACTGCCCATATAAATTCTTAGAAAATAGTATGGACCGTGGACATTAGCAAACACCCCCCCCCTCCCCAAAGCTGTCCACGTGGTATGTGAATAGCCCCTTAGAGAAAAACAAAAACATTCGCTTTCTTGCAAGCTATCTACAGCACATAATCATTGGTTCATGGAAACGCATTTGGATCTGTTTGAAAATACAAAACTTGTGCCCATCCAGAACGATATTCGCAACTTCGGCCACTCTGGTCAGACAGTATTACATATTTCCATTTCAAGTACACACTGGAGTATGAAACGAAAGTGTTTCTAGACATTTGAGGTTGACATTTGAGGTTTAGACATTTGAGGTTGACGGTTGAGATTCTGATTATGTGTGGATGAAGGAGACAAAAATGAACCAGACCGTTGCATCAATACAAACGCAGCGAGTTAAGTCTTGCTAACACATGCATTGCGGTGCTTGGCTGCATGTTCTTCTGCAGAAACACATACAAGCGTGTGGCCGTCATAATTCTTATTACGTTTTGTTTATTACTTTGTGTGTATAATGCGCAGTCATAAGACACAAAAAGTAATAAAAAATTGCCCTAAAATAATAAAATATTGCCCGTTTCTGTTGGGTGTATGTTTAAAATAGTAATCCTTCTTTCATAGCACTTTCATCATTCAAAATCCAAGTTTTGTCCTAGAGCTCGGACTGGAAAACATGAGAGATGGTAGGTAGGTTTTCAACCATTCCTGTGAGTTTTGGTGTCCCTAGCAAAGATAACTTTTCCAAAGAGTTTTTCCCTATGCAAACGTAAAAGTAACGAATCCGATAAGCAATTCCTCGGCGGCCTTCTGATGCATTTCTGCATTCTCTAAAAGCAGCAAAATTCACAGGAATGGTTAATAAGCTGTAAAACCTTTGGAGGGCAACCATTTTGAGCTTAAGGGCCACTTTTTTCGCTTTTGTCGACCAGTGTTATTGAATTTTTTTTTAACACCGTTTAGTCAGACTAGACTAAGTGACATCTATCACTATCACTGATATCAATTCGAGAAAAAACCAAATTTAAGTTAACTATTCTGTAAACTTTGAAGTTTTCAATATGTTTGCACATTTTTTAATATAACTTAAAATTACTTTTTAACTGAGCAGTTCCACAAAAAATGTCCCAGTTTCAATATTTTTTGTCATTTTAGATTTGGCTTAAACTTTGCATAAACGTTTCTATAGGCTGAGAAGCTATTTAAAATGCTATTCTGGGAGGATTATTGTGATTATAAATATTTCAGAGCCAAAAGTTTTTTGATCAGTGTGACGTCTCTGGAAAAGTTTTAGATAGTAATTTTATCTTTCCGATAAAAAACTCAAACAATCCATTTTTTTAATGTACAAGAAACATTAAAATTAATATAAAAAAGCTTATTTTCAAAAATTACAAAAAAATTACCAAAGCGATGAAGGAATCAAAAAAAAAGTTATATTTTTTCAAAAAAAAAAAAAAAAAATTACAACATGTTTATTTTTGGAAGGACAATATTTTTATCTACAACTTTGCCAAAGGCACTATGTCAATCAAACCAACTGTTTCGATTATAAAAATATTTTAATTACCCATAGAGTGCCCAATTGGAAATTAAATTATTTTTTCAGCTGAATCGGTTTGTTTGGCTGGCATAACTAGTGTCTCTGGTAAGGTTGTAGAAAATAATTTTGTCCTAAAAAAAATATGCCTTGTGAGTTTCTGCGACACCAAACATAATAAAATGCGTTTGGGACCATTCCTAAACTACGTGGTCATATTTTGATCCCTTTTATACCCTTCTACTCCCCCGTGGTCTTGTGTATTGTGATCTTATTCTGCAAATATATGTACAATAAAGTATGAAAAATTTATAAAAACCTAAATTAATCCACCTAGCGTTCAGAGTCTTTCTCATTCAAACTTAAAAAAGCAAAGCCTTGGTGCTACATTCCGATTCGGAACTTGACCTTCTGTTTATTTATACACAGACTTCGCAGCCGACTGTTTAGTGTACAGGATAATTGCGGGGCTAGCGCTACGATTCTACTGACACTAACAGTATCTCCCGAATCGAGACTCGAACATACGACGACTGGCTTGTTAGGCCTTACTTCGAGACCATCTGGGAGATCATTAATTCAAAACTTATTATTTGTAAAAATAGATTTACATGAACGCTCCAATCCAATAAATGTGTATTCACTTTTTGGGTTCTAAAATAATGATGTTGTAATAGAAGTATAAAATAAGAAATTTGACGTAATGTAAATGCTCAAAAAATAGCGAAATAAAAGAAATGACTCTTAATTTCGACCAATTCAATCACGAGCGATACCGGGAACATTCAAATGGTACGATACCACATTTAAATTATATTGTGGCCACATATATTGATCAAAGCAGGTATAGTTTCAAATAGCCTTTGAATTTCTTTTCTTTCCATAACTTTTGAACCACATATCAAATTGTTATGAAGTTTGTTATTTGTAAGTTTGAGAGATGACTCGTTCGTATGACACTAGTTATGTTCAAATAAGTCATGTAATCTTTGAGACAATAGAATTTCGTTGTTTTATTAACAATTTAAAACATAACGGTTGCTTAGTTCGATTGTAATCAAATGCAATGGGAACGTATAGGGCATCCAAACTTTGAAACCACGTGTTAAATCATAATTTTTCAGTTAACCCTTAACTGGCCCGTTTATCTGATAATACTATTGATCAAATCGGTTATGTACTTTCTGAGATGAAGAAGTTTCGTGATTTTCACAATTCGGTACATTACAGACGAAGTTACAGTTCGATTACAGTAAAATTCAATAGGGTGTTATGAGTCAGCTAGACCTTTCATTTGACACTAATTTCGTGAAAATCGGTTCAGCCATCTCTGAGTAAAGTGAGTGAGTTTATGTATTCTTCGGAATATGTTTCTTTTCATAGCAAGATTTCACATTTTTAAACATAACAGGCAAAGTAATATTCCGATTGCAAAAAAATCAATAGGGTCTTATGGGGTAACTAGACCTTTCATATGACACTGATTTTGTGGAAATAGGTCCAGTCATCTCTGAGAAACATGAGTGAAATTAAACAGTATTCAGAAGACGTTACTTTTCATAACTTTTGAACCACATGTTCAATCTATATAAAGTTCAAAAGTTAATGGTTTTTAAGATAGCCCGTTCATTTGATACCAATTTAATTGAAATCGGTTGTGTGGTTTCTGAGATATTGATGTTTCGTGATTTTTACATTTTTAAACATAACCTTCAAAATAAAAATCCAATTACAATGAAATTTAATAGGGTCTTATGGGGCAACTAGAACTTTCATTTGCAATCAATTCAATTAAAATCGGTCCAGCCATCTCTGAGAAATGTGAGTGATAATAAAAATCTGCACATACACACACACTAGGGTTGGTGATATTCAAAATAAAATATCGATATTTGTATTATCGATATTAAAGGCGGCATCGATGTTTAAATCGATATTGGACTCCAATATCGATATTTTATCGATATTTCCCTTGATATTTTTTTTGTTTGGCTTTCAGTTAGGCCTGAAACAAGCTGAACGTCTTGTCAAAGGTTAATAAACAGCCGCGAGTAGAGTTGTTTATTAACCTACGGCAAGAATCTCACCCGATCGGTCGCGTTGGCGTTCAGCATGTGTCATGCCTTAGACTTGCATATTCCGGCGAAGTGTTTGCTATTTCATCTCGTCCGTTAGGACAGCGGGCCGATTGCCGATCGCTTTACGCAAGGTGCTTTTTCCAATCAGATTAAACCGACGTTTCGTGAGCCGCGTCTCCTAATCGTCACTGATCCATTGACTAACCACCAGCCAGTTACTGCAGCATCCTACCTGAACATTCATGTTATCGCTTATGTAACACCGATGCTGAAATTCATCGATTCTGCCATCCCAATGAAACACCAAGGCATCGCATTTGATCGGTTTGATGTGGTGGTTGTTGCCCCGAGAAGTTCCACACCCAAATTTCTGGAAATTTGCTCTATACATGCTGTCAATAAAAATGGAAATATGGCAACCATATTTCTGTCGAACTGCTTACATTTTCCATCTACCACTTATTGATTCTAATACCAACAATTCTGGTACCTAATTTTTAGTTGGTTTGCCCTAAAATAGCTGAAATAGAGTAAACGTCATTTAATTGCTATTGACCTATTTTCGAATAAATATATTTATCAATGGAGAAATCAAGCCTTAACGTTTGTTTTCAGTGTAATGTGCAATTTCAATGAATATCTTATATTGTGTGTAGGCATTTTAAATTAAATTTTGATGCCATGATAAATTTATGATTGGTAGGCAAAATTTTGACGGCAGCACTCCCCTGATGGCAACCGAGAATATCGGACAGCAATATCGAGTCGCAATATCAAAATATCGATAATATCAAGCGCGCTAATAACAGCCTAAAATATCGATATTTTGGAGAGCAGATATCGATTATATCAAATATTGATAAAATATCAGCAACCCTACTTTGAATTTCGTTTCTTTTCATAACTTTTAAACCACATATCAAATTGCTATGAAATTTCTTACTTGTGAGTTTGAGAGACAACCCGTTCTAACCTTTTGAGATAATAGACTCTCGTTGTTTTTGTAATTTAATACATAACGGTTGGAATAAAAATACGATTATAGTCAAAGAAAATGGGAACCTATAGGAAAGCCAAACTTTTCATTTGACACTAAGATTGTTGAATTTAGTCCAGCCATTTTTGGGAAAACGAGTGAATTTTAAAAGTCACCGGAAGCATGTTTCAGATAATTAAGTTTCGTGATTTTCATATTTTGATACATTACAGACAAAGTAACAGACCGATTACATTGAAACTTAATAGGGTGTTATGAGGCAGCTAGACCTTTCATTTGACACTAATTTCGTGGAAATCGGTTCAGCCATCTCTGAGAAACACGAGTGAGATTAAACACTCTCCAAAACACGTTTCTTTGCATAACTTCTGAACCACATGTTCAATCTTCATAAAACTCAAAAGTTAAGGGTTTTTTAAGAAGCTCGTTCATTTAAAACCAATTTTGTTAAAATCGATTGAGTAGTTCCTGAGATAATGATGTTTCGTGATTTTCACATTTTTAAACATAACCTCTAAACTAAAAATCCAATTTGCAATGAAATTCAATAGAGTCTTATGGGGCAACTATACCTTTATGATTATTATTATTATTATTATTATTATTATTATTATTATTATTATTATTATTATTATTATTATTATTATTATTATTA